>NW_022748146.1:126867-135190 GCF_011630105.1 Anneissia japonica | reverse complement strand
GACCCACGCGGTGCATTCTTAAATTTTACACACATTATTAAAATGTATTAGACGATAACACGATATCACTGACTGAACGATCTACCACCCTCGCATCGCAGTAACTACTGTACTGAACTAGGCCTAGCGTAGGCCTAATGTTTTTGTGGAAAGTTAAATAGTTATGTACCCGACAGTCGGCTGCCTTTATATCTTCACTTGTCTTCAATTTGCATTCAAAGGGTACATTGCTGCATAGCCAACTGTCGGGGATAATTATAGTACCTTCATATGACTACTCATACTCATACCCTTTTCTATGAGTTTCTTACTAAAAAGTCATCTTCAATTATTAAAAAATCTGCTTTGTAATTAGATACCAAGAGATTGGCTTCCAATCTCGTTTCTATTTTCAGAATTTGTGATATTGAATAAAGCAAATATCTATACGAAACCATGTTATTTTGTTTCTAAATATACACTGAATGTGATATTATGAACACTTTGATGTTATGCACAGGTTCATCTACCAGTTAACTGTTAAAATCTAATAATTTATTTATAATTGAAGTGGCTATGCTGTACAATAAAAAATGTAACTTTTCCAGCTTGTCTATGGTGAATGTCATCCATTACTATTTTAAAACACTGTCTGCATGATAAATATTGATACATTACTCACACCACGGGATCATGTACAAGGTGTTTCATGCATTATTACCTTGTTCTATTGTTTCAGTAAGTAGGCCTCCATGAGAGGTATTATTTTCTCCTTAATTTAAATCAAGAATATAATTATACTGTTGTTTCACTTGCAACAAAGATGTATTTATTATTATTGGTAGTGGCAGATCCAAGAATTTGAAATAGGAGGGCCAGGGACGCCACACTTAGAGGGTCCATCCATCTCCATCCCACCTTGGTTTGGGCTGAGGAAAAAAAAACTTTATGATTATGGCACCTCTAGATGCCGGAATGGCACTTTCAGATAATTTTATTTTTTCTCCGGCCGGCATAATAATAATAATATGTCACTCTTATATAGTGCTTCATGCACAATGCCCTTTAAGCGCTTCACATTACTACCCCGGTCATTGGATCAAACACATATGGAACACATACTCAATAACAAATTAAATTATATTATTATTACATGGCACCCTTAACCTTGGGTTTCTTTACTTAAATAGAAGTAAGGCTTTCAAAACAGCAAATTAAATTATATTATTATTCCATGGCACCCTTAACCTTGGGTTCTTAACTTATATAGAAGTAAGGCTTTCAGAACGTTCCTTTTTCCTTGTAATTGTGATGTTAATTTCTTTGACCTCTTTTTGGTGGTGATATTTTATTAATGTGTTATCACATTTATTAATTATCCAACAGTATACCCTATAGGATAATTATCAATATTAATATTAATATAATAAATAATTAAACTATAGTGCATATAAGGGAAAAATCAAAGAAACTGACATAAGTTTATTCAGAAAAATTCCACAACAAATTACATATTACAAATTGTTTACATAGGCATCAAAAAAAGTTGTGGCTTGTCAGTTTAGCGAAATTTTTTTTTAAAAGGCTATCATATAGCTCAAATTAAATATAGGCAAACAGCAAAGTGAAAATAAATTCTATTATGCAGCTACTGTAGGAACCATTTACTCAACAGCAAGTTAAGAGAATTCAAGAGACCTTTCAAGTGTAATTATAATGATATTGTGACCATGTGACCATGGACAATCCCCAGGGGTGACCAGGATGTAGTAGACTCTTCAGTCTTTATTGCATGCTAATTACTTTATGTTGGTAGACATCACAATATCAACATCGAATCACTAAGCATCTCCTGATACTCTACCACTTGTTGAAAATGCTTTCATTTTCATGCATTTGAAAATTAGTAATTCAAACTTTTCGTATTGCATCTTAGGGGTATAGTAGTTCAAAATGACCAACATTTTCGCATGTGTACAAACAGTACTGTTATTCGGTACCCCCTTCCTTCCCTCCCGCCCTGAAAGTGTACATAAAAAAATGTTGATTTGCAAATCCTCCATTTTTTTAAGTCAATTAAAGTACTGTACTTACAAAAGTTATATAATATCCATGGTTGCATTATAATTGGTCATTAAAAACTATTTTAAATATTGCATGTTATTTTGAATCAACAATTTCATGCTTAGGCCAAAAAAAAATATTACGTTGGCTACGCCCGACCGACCCAAATTTTACAAAATTAGGGGTCAGCATTTTAGTTTTTTTTCTTATCTTTTTTTCTTGACAATGAACAATATTTTTTTATTAGAAAATAAGGCTGGAATAGCCTTGGCGAGGCTAGGGGCAAGGCTAGCCTATTTTGCTGGTAATCCAAGATTGTTGTGTTATTTGTGTATTTCCTACTTTTTAGGCATAAACACATATTTGGTTGTAAAAAAAAAGTTTTCCTAGTGTGTAGTGTACATAAAAAATCTTGATCTTGCAAAACAATTCTCCATTTTTTTGGGGAAGTCAATCAAAGTACTGTACATGGTTACAAAAAGTTGCATATAATATTCATGGTTGTATTATAATTGGTAATTACAATCTATTATTTTAAATATTGCACTTTATTTTGAATCAACAATTTCATGTTCATGTGTAAAAATGTACTAATTTGTCTAACCCCCTCCCCACCACCCAAACAGCATACTGCTTGTATACTTGTGAAAATATTAATTGTGAATGACCCCTGTCCTACTAGCTTTGTCACAGGAGATTTGGATTGACCCAGGGAAACATTTTTATCAAGAATGAAAGCGGAAATTATAAAACTGAATGGCAAAATAACTACAGCACGGGAGTGTTATATTTCCCAATAGCTGGTGTTTACGATACTAGGTGGAAGTGATGTTATTAGCCCCATGGCACCGGAAGCCATGAGCACAAAATCATTATTAAACTTGAGCTGATTCCAGGCATCTTGCCTAATGACGGGTGCAAAAATAAACAGAGGTAAATTATATCGGATGCAAGATGATGGGGTGACATGGGTAGGCAGAGGGGTAGAAAGTATAGAATTACAATAGATAGTAATTTATACTTATGGAAAATACTGTAGAATAAGATATACTTTACTTGATAGGCCTATCATAATCTCCATAAATTAAATGTATTCTGACAAACCATGCAACAACTTTTTTATTCTAGTTCTAGCTGATGATTTAATAAGCTTTCTCATATCATTATATTGTACTACACGTGGTGACACCCATGGCCCGCCCAAGAGAAACCAAAAATTCCACTTAAACATTGCTTCCTCGCGGACGTGCGACAGACCATGACTTTTTCTGGGACACTCCTGCAACACGGGAGACTTGGGACGCCTGCCAGTAATTCAAAGTAATGTATCATTTCTAAAGCATTTTGAAACACTTAAATCATTTCCTATTTCCGAAATAAACCAGTATGAAGTACTTTACCACATTTTCTAATATATACTGGCTTCATTTCAAATAATCCCCAAGAACCTCTAGTAAGTTAATTTTAAAATACATTTTAAATCATGCCCTAAAAAATTTAGGGAGGGAGGAATGGCAATCAATTAACTCACCATTAATCTGAGATCATCTTCATCTGTTATTCCCTTAATTTTTTCTTCCAGTTTCTCCAGTTTTTTCTCCCTTTCCTTTGCTTCCTCTTCCATAAGTTTATTCACCCGATCTTCCAGAGGTTCCACATTCCTCCGTTCCCGACTTATCTTGGCTTTACTAGCAGCTGCTTCTATGCTGGCATTTGACATCTTGCGTATTGCTGCCCTTATCCGACACCTCTCGGAGATATCTTTACAACTTGTAAGCTAGAAAAGAAAATAATAATATGAATTATAGAATCAATAATTGTACCTTGCATGCATGGTACATATTTAATTGTAATATGTAATGATACTGGTATCATAAAATATAATCATCAATATAAACTACAGCAAAATCTAAATATGAACCTTAAACTTATCACCAACAAAATTCCCAAAGAATTTGAAGTAGTACAGAGGCTCTATCAGACTATAAAGAGAGCAGTAGAGTCCTCCTACTACTGTATACAGTCTACCAGTGTGGTAACCAACTGACACCTATGACTAGTGATTCCCCTAACCAAAGGAGAGGATAAAAACCACAGGACCAACTTCCTGTCCTCATCAAAGACAAACATTATAACAGACCCATCACCTGTTAAAAGTAGATCATAAAACTTTGACCACCGGAATAAACTCCACTCCCACGACTTAAGTACTGACTACTGCACATGCAGACGTGTGGGCCTATATGAAAGGTAATACAGTATAACCAAAAAGTCAAACTGAATACTGGATGAATTAGGAGAGACAAAGAGAATGTGAAATGAACCGGTAATGCTAAACCCCTATGGTGAAGAATTCCTGGTAAACTAGAATTGTGGCTGATATAAAGTTTGCAAATTATGCAGCATTATCAACATGCCACACTCATTCTTGCTTCATGTTACGGTATAATGCCCTCAACATAAACTTTATACTAGAGTAAGACTATGTAATTCACATTTCCTGATTATAAAATTGTTATTTTATCAGATTATCTCATTTTCTTAATTATGATGAATGTGTATCCCATTATAAATTGACTGTAATAACAGTGAATTGTTAAGTTTATTTGTTTTTTACATTCATTACCCCTAAGAAAACATTATTTACTGTACTACCTACAAAGAAGGGGAAAAGTTCAATAAACTTGCGTAAACATTAAACATTTTTCTACATACAAACTGATGCTACAGTTATTGTTATCAACCTTTGCTCATACAATAAGTCCATTAAAATTACTTCTTTCTTATTTTGACTACAAACATCTGCACATTCTCACTTGTCAGTTCTGCATTTATCTTTATAAAGCCTCTGGTCTGATCGTCATGAGTAATTAAAAAAGAAAGTAATTATCTTAAAAACGAGCATACATATTACCCAATACAAAGAAGATAACTTTTTATATAGGCCTAATCAAATTGACACTTAATTTATAAAAATTAAACTCACTGAAGAAAGGTGGTTCAAAGTTAGTACTCCTACCTTGGTACTTGCTCATCTTCATCGTAATTTATCAAAATCAGGTCTTACAACAACCACTTAACAAGTCAAGCCTTACTCTAGCAATAGACCCGACAAATAGATTGTTAAAAGTTTTTTTTGGCGTCAAGAATTTGCATATTTCCCATAATGCCTCATTCTTTGTTTACCTACCGTCAGCTGCTTACCTCATCAACAATAAACACACACTCCCAAGCTGAGTACAGTCCCCTAGTGATTTACCACCAGATAATATTTATATTAATAGACCTATAATATTTTCAATGCAAGAGACTTCCTGTGTTTTCCATAAATATTCTAGAAACAGGAATGTTTTTGCAGTGTTATTGCGGTACTTTGACACCCAACGGGTTTTAACCCGAGGGCTTGGCGTTTTGGAGCAGAATGAGGGCTTTTACAGCGAGATTGTCTTTCAAAATTTTGGAAAATTTTAATGATGGGTAGCATTTGATGCTTTAGGTTAAATTTTAAATGTGTTGAACAAGTAAACATACAAATTTTTAAGTTAGAAATGTTGAAAGATATTGGTGGTATTCAGACCACCCATTCAGTATAGAAACAACAGATTTTAATGTACTACAGGATTAAAGTGTTTAACTTCAGTGCAGTCTAATAGTCATAGAAACAATAATCATGCTACAATAAAATGGGACAAGCCAGTAGAAAATTTTTTCTGAAACTATTTTTCTTTGGGAACGAGTGAGCTAACAGTCTTTTTAACTTGAACTTATTATCGATGGGTTCACAAACAAGGTATGAGAAATGTTGCCTAAAAATGCTGAAAACTCTTCCTCTTGTTCTTTTCAATTCTCTGTGTTTGTCGTTCGTATGATTTCATTTACGTAATCCACATATTGATGAGCACCAGATTGAATTACAACATATAAAGATAGCCTTGTCCCCAGAACGTGCACACCAATTATTATGTTTACACAACAATACATTTCATATGTAGCATAATCAGGTGAAATAATGACCCTTTTCTTTACAAGCATGGCATGAAAATGGACAGATAGTTATCAAATGCTTTCCAATAATAGATTTTGATAACGATGACAACCTTGAAATTGGCTTGTGTCAATAGTTAACAGGCAAAATTAGTATGTTTCTTTACTTGATTTGGATTTACTGTAGATATAATTTTAAAGGTTTATAACGTGTGAACTTGATAATAAATGCCTGGGTTTTCCACTCCATCAGGTTGTGAAGGTGAGATGCATTGATACCTCTTCTTGTTTATTTTTTATTCTCATCCAAGCAACGTCATGAAGATGACGACAAATTATCGTAGAGTGTTAGCCAGTGTCACACCGATTTAGCTTTCATTGCCAAATTAGGTCACAAACTGATGTTGATGCATCTGTGAGGAAAATGTTCTATGAATTTATATGGAAGACACTTATTTTTGTATTTTGGAATGGCATAAAATTGTCTAATACTGCATAATCTTTAGTGGCTACAAATTTTCCTTAGGAAATTCAAAATGTATTAAATTTTGTTAATAAACTCAGAAATATTACCCTCACGGCTTGTGAACCTCTGTCGGTTTCGGAACCTAATTTGGAAAAAGGAGCCTAAATTAATGCAACACTAGCTAAGAAAAAGGTGTCTGACACCACTAAATCCTATAAAGGTTGATCGGCTTTCATTTAGAGCATCAGCAGGGGACAGTCTCTGGGAAGTCGCGGGAGTCTAGCAGAAATTGGGACCGCCTCCCGCACTCCTGGAAGCAAGCATAAATCTCCCAGAAAATAACCCTTGCACCCCTCAAGTTCATAATATTTGCATGTTTTTACTACTTTTATTATCAATTTTCTCATGGAAATCAGCGCCGTGTGTATCATCATGCAGACTCATTAAGCTCATTTTTAAAACTAGATCCCACAGACAGAATTACTTCTAACTTGGCATTAGTAAACATCTTTGAGGTCTACTCTCCACAATATCTTTATCCCATTAACTTGCAAAATGAAAAAACATAGATCTTAATTATTCAAATAGTCTCGTTTACAAGAAAGTGCCTTTGCTTACCGTATATTGGGTTATAAAACATGATACATTTGCAATTTGTAAATTTTGATAAGAAATAAAACTCATTCCAATCTGTGGCTTCCCTATTATATCGCAGTTATTTACTTACTAAAATAAATATTGCATTAAGAAAATTTGCTTTCTTAAAAGAAATATCTGGGTAAAAACTGGGTGACATTTATTTATTGAGAAATTATTACTCTAATGGCATCCTATTGATCACATAATGTTCAGTTGCCATGGTGATGAAATTAATGCCAGAGAGGCCTACATAAATTATGAACAATTTCATAACCATACGCAGTCTCACATATATATAAATACCGTAGTGTGCAACTTTCATTAATAATAAGCTACATGGCACTTTACACGAAACAGGTCATAGTGCTTAACTTGAATTGCATCCCCTACCAAGCATTTATTATTTATTGTTTCTTTTTTTTTTTTTTTTATAAAATATTAATAATAATGGGTCAACTATAGAAGAGCAAATAAATAAGGTCTCTGGGGTTTGACGATTTAACAAACAGACGATAGGATAAAAAAGAACAAGGTGAGCAAAAGTAAATTTAATGAAAAAAAATAAGATGAAGGCTAAGAAATAGAGATTTATATACTTTATAATGCGAATAGCTCAAGACAGACTAGATTAGATTAGATATATTCGGTATAAACACCAAGGATAGCCCACGAAAGTCTAATAGAAGACTTATTTCCAGTGGGGTTCTTCCGGTGGTGAACGGGCAGTACACCGAGAGACAACAGGGGTTTATTTAAGAGCCGGCAGCCGGCGCATTCGATCGGCTACTACGATGTTTTTGCCGGCTACTTCAATCAATGCTGTACAAAAATTAATACAAAAACCACCAATATAAATAACGCAACAGGCCTGTAAAGAACCTTATTTACCTACACGAAGTTAATTTGCAATAGTATGCACTCATTTCGATGTTCCTTTCTGTTGAAAGTTTGTTAAAATGTCTACCAATTTTCAGACTCCATGTTTGACTTTCATGAACTCGCGGCGTAAACAAAGTTAAAGTTCAAAGTTCGGCATTCGCGCCTGGGTGAGTCCATCAAAGAAGCCACGCCTCCAAATCACATGTTAGCCAATAAGATAATAGAAATTTCTCCTCCACCACATGCTCAGGTGATGACGATATACATCGCCCAAACTCTTTTTCCGTACATTGGGCTTCCGGGTTTTCTTAC
>NW_022748146.1:108623-126840 GCF_011630105.1 Anneissia japonica | reverse complement strand
AAAACAGATCGTCATTTAAAATTAATTTGTGTATGACTATGAACCTTTTATTTTCATTTCATTTTTATTTTACTAGCCCTCTTTGTGATGACATAGATATTTCGGAAATGATAAAAAAAAAAAAAAAAACCAACACTGGCTCAAATTCGGTGGCGGAGGTAGCAAGCCGAACAAATCATAGATAGTACAATGATTAAAACGGCAGAGCAAGCCAAAATCGTCTCAATTCACATCACATGGGACATTTTTTTTCCAATGTAGTATCCATTCCTTTTCGATATCTGCGTAAATTTTAGAATTTTGCGAAAGTTTAATGTCGCAAAAACGGCCGAAATTATCCAATTCGCAAAAGTTTCTGGTTTACAGTATCTATTTAGGCTAGGCCTATGTATGAAGAATATGTAAAAATATCAACTTTTTTACAGCTCAGTAGTTGAAAAAAAAATGATTGAATGGGCTTAAAAAACTCTAAAACCCTGGACCCCAATGGGGGCCTAGGCAGCCCCCTATACCCCCAGCATATTTCAATTTACTCTCCTGTTACTTTCAAATTTCTCCTGCTAGTATACTCAAATTCACAAATAAATCCCTGGACAATCCCCTACTCTCTTCCAAATAGTGTACTGCATTCTTTAACGCGCACATGGGCAATAAATGTACGCGGGCGTCTATCTTATTTTAACAACAGGCTTTCCTACGCTTCAACACAGCAGCTGGGCGATATGACACAATAAACCGTTGGATGTTAACTCATTAAATATCTTTAAAATTAACAATATTCCCCTGATTGGATTTTTTTAGTATGTTATTTTGTGTATATTTCTCAAACAGATTCCACAAATATTATTTCTGTTGCAATTAGTTTTGGGTCAAGCCACAGATTGACTGGACTACAAAGCAACCAAATTTAGACTGAATGCATTGTAAAAATGTAAAAAACTACTAGGAGTGTGTGGGGTGAAAATTAAGATAAATTAGGGCTCTTATGAATGGTATCATGCTACCAAATATTAGGCGTAGGTAGACCATTTTAGATTGAAATTTTGTCATGCCTTCTTGGTTTGTCTCTTTTTACTAGGAAAAAGCTCTTCGGTAATATGTAAAACAACTGCAATAGTCAGAGAACCAGCGAACAGTTTCTAAGAAGCCTGTCACAAAAAGGTCAATATTCTGAAACGAGACAAGCAATGGGGTTTTAAAAGCTAGACATACTTTGGTAGGGTAATTCCTGGTAACAGTGATGTGGATGAAAATCAAAATCAGGATAATTATAAATAGGCCTACCTTTTTAGACAACATTTGAGACCAATACACATCAAGAAAAGTATTATCAATTAGGTTAATATACTGTATTTATGCACTGCAACCAATGTCAAATAAATATTTAATGTATATGATTATACTAAATTATTTTATTTATTTATTTCAATAATATTTTGTGTGGATGGTCCTTATAGGCAGAGCTGATCAATTGGGACCCTCAGTACATGTAATTGAAGACAAAGAGATAAAAGATGAAAATTAAACTACCGGTAGATCTTTAACTTAACAAATAAATAAAATTAAAACAGAAAAAGGTAAAATCAGAAAATGTTTATAAAAGAATGATTTAAGGAAAGTATTAAAATTAAAAATTAACACATTTAAAGAAATAAAAAAATTATTTTCAATTATGAATTAAATATAGAATTAAAGGACATAATAGACCAAATAAAGAGAAAATAATTGATCAAAACTAACATAAGCAATAATATAGAAATAAACATATAATAACATAAATGTTTTTTTTGTTTTTTTTTTTTTGCCAACGGAAAATCAAAAGAATTAAAAGAATTAAAAGAATATCTAATGGATATGATGGATTTTTCCAATTTATGAGTAAACCCAGTACCAGTACATGACAAGATTTCACAATCGACCACATGAAATGATGACGTCATCAAAAACGTTGTTGGTACTAATGTACAAAGGTACAGCGTACACATGTTCCTCATTATATTTACTAGATGGATGCATTACCTTGCATTCCAATGGTAGCATTTTGAGAATCTTTAACCAAAAAACATATACTTATTTAGCCTCACATCCATTGAAAAAATTAGGAGAGGGAGAGGGGTTTTAGTAAATCTATGACAAAAACTTAATACTACAAATCACCTGTCCAGACCAATCCTACCTCTACCTACCTTTAAAGTCAATCAATAGCTTGTATTGTAGCATGTTCACTATAATGCCTCCATGCCTGATGCTTTTCTCAGTTTATATTTGTATAAAATTAGGTTTGAATGTTTTACAATTAATATGTTTCAATAAGATAAACATATTTAATTCATTGTTTTATGGCAAAATCTATTGAATACAATTTTAATAAGCATTTCCCAGCCAATTTTCAAAGATATTTATAGGCATAAATAAAAAATCAGAAACAGGTGGACAAATCAGGAAGCAGAGGTGATGCTTCATAATCTCTTTTTTCTTTTGACCTAAACAGAAAAATAAATTTTCCTTTCATATCAAAAAAGTTACCTAATGTTCCATATAGGCCTATATGAATGTTACAATATAATGAATTATAGAAATAATAACGCTAATACAGTACATTCACAAGGCTAATGGAACAGTAACATAGTACCGTACGTGTCTGAACTAAATGAATCAATTTAGGTTGCATTGGATTTAGATTATGACAAATGCTAAGGAGATTGGAACAGGTGCTGAAACACTAGCACTAGATAGTAAACTAACATGGAAATGAATTGAAATACGATGGGATTGAATCAAACTAATGCAAGCAGGGTAATGAAAGTAATATAAAAGCTGAAGCACATCACAATCTAAACTTAAAAACGGATACGTCCTAATCAATGATAAGTATCCACCCACCCAAACAACTGACCTAAAATAGAAGACAGGTGAACCATAGCATAAAATTCATTTCATTCATGGACTTTAAAACCAAATTGGAGGTTATATTAGTACTTAAACTCAACAACACATAGCCTACTATAGCAAACAAAAAATGAGTAATACAGTATAAAATTACCATATTATTATCATTATTATTCTTAATAATAATAATAACAATAACAATAACAATAATAACAATAACAATAACAATAACAATAACAATAATAATAATAATTATTATTATTATTTAAAAAAAATACCTATCCCACCTCCAATGGCAACAGGATAAAATAGTTCCTAATAATTTATTACAAGCTCAACCTTCAATACTACCAAATTGGGATTACTAAGTCTGTAATATCACCAAACCCCTCCGTGTGTTTCAAATCCTGGATGTACTGTTGCAGGGGAGTAGGCTGGTTTTGGCCGGGGGTGGGTCAGTTACAAAAATTTGAGAATGTTGAATTACAATAGTAAATCCTTAATTAAATTAATTTTAACCTACTTAGTGTGGAATTAATTTATTGCCATGGGGTACCCCATCCCCCTACGCCCATGGATACTGTCTGCATGCTGAAGTTTGTTGCCTAAACATATTACTGTATGCAACTGTGGACCTGGATGGGAGAGGAAATAATAGAATTCCTTATAGTACTAGAAAAAAATCTATTCTGCAATTATGTAGGCGAAAACCTGGACACGAAACAATTATTTTTTTGCCTAATAAAACCTTCAGTGAACCAGTAAATAACAGTTAGTACTATATACTATATAAGATCTCTATAAAAAAAAATGTAGGTTCCATTGATGATAAAAGTAACAATCCCTTTAGAATTACAGCTATTAATATTACTTCTTCAAGGTAACTCATTGTTTAGAAAATACCTTTGTATCCACAAAAATTGATTCTGGTTTATCTCATCAGTTTTTGCAAACTATCTTTTCAATCTAAAAGTAATTTCTTTGTAAACAGATTACTCTATATTTTTGAGACAAAGCCAAGGTATCTAAATCCATTTCATGCTTAAATTTCTGTCAGTTCATAAGATCTGAGGGTAAGAAATTACTTTCCTTTCATTTCTATTCGTTCTGACACTGACACCTTTAATCCAGCCCCTAGCTTGGGGCACTTGCAGATTTTCCTTCAAAATTGTTTACAACAAAGGAGGAGAGAATTCAAACTTTTGACCTTCTACCTATGCATGTTGCATGGCCCATTGCCTGCCAAACCAACTAGAATACAGGTTACCCTGTTTCTTATAACAACACAAGTGGCCTGGATGGGCCTTGCAGATGACTAAAACTATATAATGGAATTATTATGCAATTTTAAGTAGGCCAATGTAGTAATGGTAATGATACCTCATGTTTTAACATAACAATGATGAAATTGTCATCCCAGACTTTGATTAATTGATTGGTATGTGGAAAGGTGTGTATAACAACAAAGAGGCATACCTATATTTTTAAAGGTTAAAGCACATCTGGTCAATAGATTATTGTGCCATAGCTTTTTACTGTACTTGACAGAATCACACCGATGCGTTTACACTATGTTAGAAAATTGCCATACTACATTCATAAATTTTAGGCAGTAGATATTTAGCTGGTAGAAAGCCTATTCGTTAAGAGAATTTTATGAAAATTAGAGCGGGTGCACTTCAAGGATAGACATTTAATTGAGTTAAGCAAAATTTAATTGAGCGGCAAAATATAAACTTTTTAAAATAACAGTGCGATGTAATCCCAATCACTTTTTACTGCAAGCACTCACATAACAATTAATATAAAAAGGCAGTAATAAATACATGAAATTTAGAACATTTTCCACTGAATTCTTAATTGTTATTTACCAGTTAATGTGAAAGAATGCAGCTGTTCACTCTTCTCTGCCTCTGAAAATTAGTATAGGGGATTGTCTACAAGTGTACCACCAGAAGTACCCCCTACCCCAGGAGGACCCTACTGCAAGCAAGTCTTGGACTATCCTTGGTTGATTCACACCACAGAAAAATACTCCTACCTATGGCCTCTGGCCATACCTACCTAGATATTCTTATTCCCTGTTCTTATCAATACACTATTCAGGCCCTAAGTTTTAATGACAAAACAGAATGATACACTCAGAATCTGAAGTACTTCCAACTTAAGGAAGAATCAAATAAAGTATTAGATATCCATAAGGCTTACCAAGAAAATAATAACTAACAAAAGAACGCCAATGGAGGTAGGCCTATTACAAATCTTATGAACCACCACCAGGCCTACTAACTTTCTCTACTTCATTACTTTACGCGGGTATTTCAACTTTCGTGTCGTGGTGATACCGCGCTACATCGTTTACACATTGAGTTAAGTATTGTAAAAGAATTTAAACCAACCTTTTCCCTAAGACCATTTTCGTCCAGTCCTATATACATATCCAGTTCCATTGTGGTTGGAAAATTGCAATATTTAAACAAAAATACAGCAGAATACAAACCCCAACCACCTGTGCTGCTGATACCAAGTTGACAACGGTCTAAGAAAGAAGAAACAGTAAGTACGCGTGCGTGCCTCGAGAGGGCGGAGCTTATGGTCAATATATAATTCAGACCCAGTTGTAAATTATGTTGACTTGACACTTCAAATATTTCGTTTCCGTTTCTGTATGAATTCTTTGACAATTGTGTACTGTACATTATAAATGAACACATTGTTTAAAACGTCGCTTATGTGAACAATACAATTGATAAGGCTTCGGAACATCATAGTAAAAGACAACGCAGCAATACCAACGTCGTAGATAGCTCATCTCATCCGGGGGAAATCATCACATAAACTCTAATTACCAGAATAGTTAATTGGATGGGGGTGGGGAGGGGCCCGTTGGCAGCGGTGACATAACAAAGGGGATAGGCCTTATTGAAACATTTTTTTTATCTGTATTTTTTAAAATTTATTTATTATTACACTTAGGGCTATTTGGTATGTATTAGCCTATATTGGACTTCTCCACTCTCTAACACCCTCCCAACCCCACATTGGATTCGCCCGTGTGATTATCCCTTGAACCCCTCCTTTGGGACACCCTTATTAGGGGGACACTTTTTCGGACTCTAAACGAGGGCAAAGTAGGGCCTATACAATTTTTAACAACGGCCCATGATTTCCCCAATGGGGTGGAGGGGGGGAGTTCCCTATGGGCGCAAATAGGCCGTAGTCGGGCGTCGTTCGAAGTTTTCCGAAAGTAGTCTAGGGGAGAAGCCCCCGAAAATCATGACAATTTAGCTCAGTTTCAAAGGCTTATTTAATCGATTTTATAGATAGATCTACTAATTTTCTCTCCGACGAATTGTGGTTTTTCTCCCCGAAGGAGGCTTTCCCCCTCCACTGGCGCCACCCCTGCAACGGCCAAGGGCGTCGACCCGTGCTTGAAAGTTGGGGAAGGGAGAATGAGAAAAGTGAACACCGTAGCCGTAGGCCCAGGTCTTAACGATGATCAGTCTGAACTGGGAGACTGGCTGCCTAGGGCCCCCAGTGGGTTCCAAAGGAAATCTTGGTGGGGGTCCCGGAGACTTAAGCACCGGAATTTTTATAAGTCGTATTATATAAATTTTAAGAACAATAATTTATAGCTAAGATTATTTCCACACTACATCAACATAAAATGTTTTTCAATTTACCTGCTATTTATACTGGTAATCAAAGCCCACATAATGTGCAGACTATTCATAAAAATATGATTCATCTTATTATAAGCCTATATTAGTCATTCGTTGTTCTTTTACTAGCTATAAAAAGTGGGGTTATAACTATAAAATGGTGAATAGTGGGGAATAATTGATATAATGTCCCTTCCCCACCTGAAATGCGTGGGGGAGGGGGTGTTCCCTGTTGCCCGACCGGTTCTCCCACGACTACGGCCAACCCCATCAGGGGACAATTACTTGGCCAGGTGTTTCATTTGGGTTTCTACTCATGATTTACATCCCGAGTGGAACAGTTACCCCGACTAAGCAAACTCAAAACGTTATGATTAGTTATGCTAAAAAATGACGTTATAAAACGTTGCAGCAGCGTTCAGTAACGTTATTCGTTGGAAATTACATTATAAATATACGTTTTTTTCTTTCCTTTGGAGTTGAACACCAAAACTTCGTAATTGCGAGGTGTGAATCAACAAACGAGAGGCCTGTATCCGCAAAAGGGTGATACTGAAAACAATATGCCTATGGGTCAACTTTCACCGACTTGATAAATACGCATTTGTGGTTTTATGGATCAATTTGAATATATGATTTAAGAAATAACTGTAAATGTCTGGAAAAAGGCAAAGAAATCAAATAAAGATTTAATTACTGTACTGTATTAAAAAATAAGTTACTACAAACGTACCGCCCAAATATAGAAACACTATTATTTATGCATCTTTTAACCGGTGAGTATTTTTTTTTTTCTTCATCTTTTCTTTTCTTGTCAATTGGATAATAACTTTGAAATCTACGATCAAAGCAAGAAATTCCGAAATACAATACTGTTACTTCTGAGGATATTAATGATTAACATCCTATAGAGGGCGCAATGTATATTATACTGGTCCAATTTAGAGTATCAATTGAATTTTGGTCCGATTCAACTTAGATTACTTTTATATTTTGCCGTGATTTTAAGATCTATACGCCCTGGCAAAAAATCGGGGAAACCTCAAAATATAAATTAAAATTTTGAGTAGCTCATTGAGAAAAAATGTATAAGTTTTCTAAAACTTAAACAAAATCGAAATAAGCATTTGAAACCCCTAAATTGTCATATTTTAGGCCCCCTGGAACACTTTCTAAAAGTTTTGAGCGACAGCCGACCACGGCTTTTGTCGTCGGAGACTTCGCCCCCCCCCCCACCCTCGTCTGGCAATCCTGGCGTCATCCCTGATTATATTTATCAACACTGACGTCGTGAGAATATGGGTTTCTGTACACTTGCCACAATTCCTTTTCTATCAGTGCCGTAGACAGGATTTTCAAACAGGGAACAATATCAGGGTGGATCCATTTTATATGCGTAAATTCAAATAATGTCAACCCATTTTTTTTATGAAGTTGACACATTTTACGCAAAATTATGAAAAATCTGGACCCATTTTCTTAAAAGGTTGACCCACTTAGTGCAAAATATAAAAAATCTGGACCCACTTTTTAAAAAGTGGACCCATTTTTTTTGTGGATCCAATAGAAAATTTGTGTGGGACTGTCCCAAAAGCTGGCAACGGCATTGCTTTCTATTATTTTTCCTCATTCTGGACAGCTCATTCTCAAAGTGAGTAACCCACAATTAGGGCCTGGAACCAAGGCTAAGGTTTCTGGAGTGCCAATCAAACTTAATAACTGACCAATTATAACAGAAAAGAAGACATGCTTATCAAAGAACAGGGCATGGTACATGGTTACTGTGCTGTATTCTTATAATATTTCTAATTTCCAAAACAAATAGAAAACAATATTTGATAATGCAAACCATGATTTATTGCCTTCTGTATATAATATACATTTCTCAATTATGCCACTGTATTTCAAACACTATGAAACGTAAGTTTTGTTAAACATCAATACAGTCTTAGAGATGCTAATTTTTCTTGATTAATTACTTCTAAAATATACTCTACAAGAATCTACCCTGAGATGAATCCATAGGACCCCATTTTAACTGCATATCTTAATATTTATTAGACAAATCAAACTGCAGCACATCCCTTGTGATCCTGTTTTCAAAACTTTGGATCCACTACCTCTGAGAAAACTTTACAACCGAAATGTTCCATGACGAAAAATAAACACCCACAAAACCTGAGAATTATTTCACACAAAAAGATGTAGGCCTACCTTGAAGAAATGATCCCCTAAATCCTAAAACTAAAATAGAACCTCTCCTTTGGGACACCCCTATTAAGGGGACACTTTTCAGAACACAAAATGAGGGAAAGTACATCTTTTAACAGTATAGCGAACTCCTATTCAGGGGATATTTTTTTATTGGTCCCGAAGGATCCCTTTAATAGGGGTTCTACTGTCACATAAAGGATGCAGCATGACAAAATGAAGACAAAAAACTCTGGGGTGATGCATTCTTAATAAACAAGATGTGGTAATAGCATGGAGGTATTATAATACCTTCATGGTAATAGGTATACAACAAGGTTTAGGATGTATTATACAATCAAGGCCAACAAAATCTGAGCTGATTCTTGCAATTCAGCTAGAAAGTTAGTGGAAGAGCATGATGATAAAATGAGTTTATAATAACTTATTAAACAAAGTAAGCAATTCAATTTTTTCTTTTACTTTTCAGTCTATTTTAAATTAAATTTTAAATTTACATGGTAGAGGTATATCTATAATTTGATAATTGAGGTATTTAAATTGAAACAGAGTAGCAGTCCCAGAAGCTTGTGCTTTTTCAATTCCAAGCTATTGGCTCCACACAAAAACATGGAACCTCCGCCACTGGATCTGCATCCCATCCAATTGCAGGATAAAGTGTTCAGGGTGTTTGTATTTTTAAAAGCATAGAAAGATCAATACAACAATTAAAATTAGGATGCAAACTTTCAGCACAGACACTTTCTGGGAAATAAATCATAATGTACTTAATAAATCATGTAATCGTGTACATAATCAACTATGTACTTAATCATAATACCGTAAAACCGTGAATAGAAAACCTGTGGGCTTAATCTCGAGAAGAGGCCCATTTCGAAAAGAATCCCCACTTTTCAGAGTGCAAAAGTAATGTTGAAAAAAGCCCAGCTCCAAAAGAAGCCCATGGGCTCCTAATCAAAATAATATGGGCTTTTTTCAAAATAGTACTTACATTCATACTGAAAGTTATCTTTGATTATTATGATAGCGTGTCAGTATCAACATTATTTCATTGTACTAGCATGGTTAAAACAATGAGTTGTTATTTATTTAAAAAAAATATTAAACAGCATTTTAAATTTCATAATTGAAATATGTCGTATAGTATAAATTCCAAAATATACAGCATTCATTTTGGAAAGCCCTTATCTTCAGTTTCCAAAATAATCTCGAACAGAGGCCCATCCAAGGGTAAAAAAAAAAAACAAAAAAAAAACCCATGGCTTCTATTTAAGGTTTTTCGGTACTAATCCCAATGCTATGGTTATCTTTGGTTAAATTCCAGTTTTAATATAAAATTATAAAATATAATATAAAAATAAATAAAAGATTAATATTGTACTAAATTTACTACTATTATGTAACAATAGCATCAATGATATCATCATCTTCGATTTCAAGATCTGCTGGTTTAGAATTCATGTTCACTGGTTCACCGTCAAAACGAAATTTGATCTTTGCCTCCGAAACACCAACAAATTCGCTGTACTTTTTTCTGAGTGTATGAAACGTACTTGTCTGTATATAAAAAAACAACATCATTTATGTAATTAACCAACTGCTTTTTTAGGGGAGTGTAAAAACTGACTGCTTAATAAGAAATTTATTATTCATTAACAGATTTGTTTTGTTTATTTTTCATTATTTCAGTTTTACTTCTGTAGCTTGAACTACACTACACCGATGCTTGATGATGTTCTTTAGTGCTTATTTTTTTTTGTGATTTTATGAAACTTATATGAGTGATGTTTTCCCTACATGACATGTTATCATACTGAATACTCAGTACATTCCCAATACTTGTTAAAAAATTTGCAAGTGATGCGGGTGGGAATCGAACCTATAACCTCCAGATAACTAGCTTGGGGTCTTAACCACTAGACCACCGAGTCTGCGCTTAGTGACTAGTGTGGAATCCAATCCCTACGAAGCAACGGCGTTTTGCCCTACCTGACGTGTTATGTTAATAAATAGTCAGTACGTTCCCAAATACTTGCAAGTGATTCGGGTGGTAATTGAACCCACGACTTTGTGACACCAGGCTAGTTATCTGGAGGTTATGGGATTGATTCTCACCCGAATCACTTGCAAATTTTTTTTGCAAGTATTTAAGAAGGTACTGAGTATTTAGCACGGTAACACGTCAGGTAGGGCAAAACATCAATCCTTTGATATTTTTCTGATTAAAACATACATCAAAATTTATGAAACATGTTTCTATAAAAATCATTTACCCATTCAAAGTTTAAGGAAAGTCAGCAACCATCAACCTTTTTCAGATTCAATGCTTATTCATTATTAAATTAAGTAAATAAAATTACAACCAACCTTTAAAATTGATATTACTGTTGACAAATTTTTTCCTGTTCCCTGAACTTTGACTCGAACTGTTGCGTCTTCATCAAGATTTTCAATTAAAGAACTATTGTTTAAAGAATCGACAATTACACAATCTATAATAAAATAAAAATAATAATTAGTTTCAGTATTATTTACAAAACTGTTTTTATGAATTTTTAAAAATGGATATGAATATATAGCAATGAAAAAAGAAAGTACTGTAGTATCTAAAGAGGAATGGGAGTTGGGTGTTTTAGATGGAATGAGCTGGAAAATAATGTATATTGAATTTGAATGTGCCTTTACAGGTCTCATAGCTAGCCATACCAAAGTACAACATATCAAATAGGAGTGGACTGGATATGTGGTGCTCTAGTCTTAGAAGAGATGAAAGGGTCAACAAAGAAAAATAGAATAAAGAAGCATTGAAAAATGCTGAAAGAGTTTGAGATAATATAATAATGATAAAATTAATAACAATTTCTAGTCCCATAAGCAAAATATTTCCAACAAAGCCTCTATGGGATTCAATATGAAATGAATATAATAAATAAAAATGAAAATACCTGAAAATGAATGAATGGAATGAATGGTGATGATGATGATTAATATGACGATGATGATAAGGACAATGATTATTATAAAGATGATGATGATCTTCATCTTTATTGTCTTAAGTTCTCACAATCACCATGTTGATTGTCACAAAACTGTAGTGGTTTATTGGGTTTAATTTAGTTTAGTTTAATTTTCTTTCCTTTTTCTTTCTGGTTTTTTGTTTTTGTTTTTTTGTTTTTTGTTTTTTTAAAAGAGAACATTAGGTGAATTTGGGATCTTCATTTTCCTCATTCCACTCTCTCACTGTACAAGGAAAGAAGGTTAAAAAACAGTAGTCAGTTCAGTAGGCTTTAGATGAGAAATGGTTTGAATGCCTGCCACTCAGTGATTTTAGAACTAGTCATTTCTTGGGGGCAAATGCAGAGTTGATGATGACCTGCTGGTTGCTATATTTGGAGAAGAGCCTCTGTCTAGATTCCTTTCTCCTACACTGCAACATGTTCCATTTCAGTTCCTCCATCATGTTGTTGACGCTTGAAGTTCTACAGAACATTCTGGTTACCCATCTGGCTGCACGTTGTTGGACCTTCTCAAGACTGGTTATGTTTTTTTGGGTGTGGGGATCCCATACAGAGCAAGCATACTCCATTCTGGGTCGAACTAGAATACTCGAATATGATGATGATAATGATGATGATGATAATAATAATGATGATTATGATAATATGATTACGTTGATGACTTTCGTAATTATGATTCCGATGGTGTTTGCTTCAGAAGATTTTTAACAGGAATGATGTTTTGCTCTGCCTGATGTGTTATGATCCTGAATGCTCAGTACGTTCCAAAAAACTAGGGGGAAAAAATCTTACATGTGATTCAGGATTACGGTGATGTTAAATACTAATATTTTTATACAACACTAAGCCAATTCCAATGTTTGAATATTAGCTGATCACTACTGAAAAAATTAGAAATTAAAAAAAAACGTATCAAATACTAAACATGATCTTGCTACTAAAAACTTACCAAGAATATGCGCTAGCTGTAACTTAAGGCAAGCTGGAGTGTCACTTATTTTAATAATTTGTTCCCCTCTTGACAGCATAATCTGATTTAGATTTACACCCTCTTTTGCTGCCAACTCATTAAATACAGTCTCAAAATTTTCCTCCTGTGTGTAAAGAAGTGTACATGAGTTACTATCACAATAGATTTATTGTACGTTACTTTTTAACCTAAGCAGTGAAATATTATAGACACAGATTTGTATAAGACAATCAGAAACAACACTGTAGCTACTGTATTAGTCAACAATTAGTCAAATTTCAATCAATCTATTCTTTCTTTATTCAACAGAAATAATATAAAATGATACAAAACATTTTAAATGGTAAAACTTGTTGAAAAAAGGAGACATTTTAAAACTCATGTGAGCTTGATATGCAGTGCCTCAGAAACAAAAATATCAATAAGGTAAATTCAACGAGTTACAAATTAAACAAAACATACAACAAAACATCACACGATAAAACAGTGAAGTATTCATAATTAGTTAAAGTTGGAGTAAAATGTTAGACGGTGGTCCTTGGATTAAGATTTAAATCAGTCAATGGATGGATGGATTTATTTGGTGTAAACACCAAGGATAAATAACAAAAGTCTAATGAAGACTTATTTCCAGTGGGGTCCTTCTGGTGGTGATTGGGCAGTACACCGGGTGACAATCCCCTACTCTTTTCCAAATATTGTACTGCGTTCTTTAACGTGCACACGGGACATAATGCACACAGGACCAACGGTCCGCTATCGAAACTTGCATTTTCAGCCCTCCAGCTCAAACACAAGGAGAGCAGCGATGGGAATTGAACCGGGGACCTAAAGATCTTCACGGTTCAGCGCACACACAGTGGCTACTACCAGTTTAGCCGACTGAGCTAAGCTGCTCAGTCAATATCATGTACAGATAACACAAACTAACTGACTTCACCATTTGTAAAACTGTTCTATGCAATCCTGATTTGCTACGGATCTTCACAACAATCGCTCTGCGTTGTTTCTTGGGGCTTGGAGTATCATCATCAAGCAAAACCACAGGTTGCCCTTCTTGTGACTTCTTTGCACGGTAGTTTGAAACGGCTTGACCAGCATGCCTAGATAATAGCAGAACGATATGACACCATGGTCAAAGGTCATGTTATTTATTTGTATCAACTATTGAGTGGTTTTTCCCAGAACACATTAAAAGTAATAAAAAACAAAAAAAAAAAAAAAAAATATATAAATATATATATATATATATATATATATATATATATATATATATATATATATAGTTTTAAAAAATTTATAAATAAATCAAAAATTTAATAATTTAATACTTTAAAAAAAATACAGCGCATACACAGTCAAGTTTAAATCAGATTAAAATAACAACATGCTCAATGAAACTTGAGAGATATGTGGAATGAATTAAAATTAAATTTTAACTTCAATCTCTCAAGGGTCATGGGTTTAAATCATGTGAAGAAACCGAGAATAGAGTCTAGGACCTCATCATCACTCTAACTAGTATACAGTTAAACTTTTCTAAGTCAACTTTGCCTAAACAGGTCAAATTTTATCTAGTCAAACAATTTTTCAATGTCATTTTGGATTCGACTTAGGTAAGTTCAAATGTATTAGTAGATACTTACTGGATAACTTGAGCCAATTTCCTTGAGGGTCTTTGATGTCCAATTTCAAGTACTGGTGGAGGAGTTGGTGGCGATGGAGAGCCTCTACTTTGTTGACTACTGCAATAACAAAAAGTACAAAAATATACAGTATTTGTATGTTGATAGAAGTAAAATTGTACTTAGTTATTTGTAAAAAATTATACAAGTTCAATAAAGGACTCTATAGAACCAGAACAAGGCCAAAATAATTTTTTTAATTACATAGAGCACAACAATTATGTTATGATGTGCATTTATACAAAGAAAACACAATATTTTATTTTTTTTTTTTTATAGTTTGAAAGCTTCAACGAAAAATATCTATAAAACTAAGTTTTGGGGGTTAGACATTCTGGTTGTTAAACCCTTTGTATTATGTAACAATGTGTTGATATAATATTACTATATATAAAATCTAGGCCCAGCATAATTGATATTTTTATTATAGCGCAATCGTTTATGAAATAAAAATGTTAGCATGCTTGCTTAGCTGGGCGCCATGTCACAACAACAAATGCCTTCTATTGTCTACCAAAAGCCAATGTGTGATCCATTCATATAAAAACGCATGATTTAAACTTCAGGCATATATAGCAATATTAACACAGTACTTGCTTGGTATGAAATGGTGTTGGTAATATAAATATTGGCATTCTTACTGGAATATTGCCCGATCATCTGTTTGAAAAGGGCTTTAGCCTCGTAATATTGGCTTAACTCCATCTTGGAAGTTAATTTCTAGTGTACTCAGCGTCAGTTGGGATTCAAATAAATTTTAGAAAATAATACATATTCAAAAAAAATATATATATATCTTATCCCTGTTGATGAACTCACCTGTTCAACTCTTCATCAGAATCAATCATAATACTATCATTAGGTTTGGTTTCTGATTGTCTTGTTGAAGGCTTTTCACAGTTTGTCTTTTTACTACTGGCAATTATTTCTATAATTTCATCTTCATTTTCTGTAAACAAAATGGAAAGTTCATAGTTTAATATTCATACTTAAAATTCAAGATAATTAATTAGTTGCTGCAAAAACAAATAAATTGTCTGTTTCCTGGCAACCAATATTCAACACTTACAATCAAACTTTATTTTCCAATATATATTCATATACAGTACAATAAAACAAAGAAAAATAGAAAGCCTATACTGGAATGTATTACTGTATATTATCGTGTATTGAAGGTCAAGCCGATTAATGAAAGAGAGAGATAACACTCAATGCGCCACCCCTGATCTTCCACTGACCTCATTTCCATTCATGCATGTGAGATATTAAAGCGCTAACCACCTCTTCTAATTATGCCTCCTAATATTTTCCTATGAATATTCATACCTGACAGTTCTATTGCTTCTTCAGCCAGTTTTTGCACATTTAGGTCAAAGTTATCTACTGCATATAGATCACTAACTGACGCTGTCGCCAAAGATATCGGTTCACGTTTTCTTGTCGCCCTCTTCTTCTGTTTTGGTTTCCCATTTTGAACCTACAGTAATGTGTGTAAATAACCACAGATTTATTTAATCATATTTTTAAGATATTGTCTACTGTATTCAAATACCAAATAAAATGTACAGTACAGTTTTGGTTCTTCCCAATGATGGCATCAAATAAGCGACTGTCTTCTCTAGCATCTACACCTCCTTTGGGACACCTTTATAATTAAGGGGCCACACCCAGAAAGTGAACACTATTTTTGGCCCTGAATCAAGGGAAATTACATCTTTTAACGCTACAACCGGACACCTCTGTTAAGGGGACACCATTTTTGGTCTCAAAGGTGTCCCAATAAAATATAATCAATACATATTGTAAGAAGTACGTTCAAAGCAAGGCTTGAGGCAAATAGGCCTAGGGTAAAGGCCAGGCCTAAAACTTAAAAGCCTAGCCTATGCTAGGTTAGGTAGGCACATAGATATCAAAACAATGTAGGCCTAGGCCCTAGCTAGCTGGGCCTAGACAAGGTCTGGCTTAGTAAGTTAGCTTTTTAGGCTGACTTAGGGCTCCCTAGACTAAGGCCTAGGCCTAGCTGGCCTAGAAGGCTAGGCAAGCTAGGGCCTAGGCCTACCTAAGCAGGCTAAATTCAATCTTGTAGGCCAAGCCCTAGCCTATATCTAGGCTAGAACGCTCTAGGCCTAGTCTGCAACAATTTGTAGGGAACAAGATATTAACGCGCATTACATAACGGTAGGCCTACGCCAATATGTATGAAGATACACATAGCCGAACCTAGGCCTAGTTCCACAGGTACCGAACCCAACTGCGATGCCTTTTTATGAAGGCTTTGATCTTTAATGAAGTGAATGCTAGGCCTAGGCCTAAGCCTGGCTCAGCTGGGTTTGGTAAGCTTGACTTCTTTCTAATTCCATCCCAGGAGTTCCACGCACGATTTCAGTAATCTATTAGATCTCTAATAAAATTTTTTACTTACTTCTTTTTCCATAATATTTATTATTTGTATTTTCCTAGACCCATCAAATTTATTAACTTTCTTCGAACTTTCTCTCGAAACTTTCCTCCTGCGAATCACCCGTCGCCGTTATCCCGTTTCGCGCGCGGGCATGCAGTATGAAATCTCAGTCGTCACGACAACGTCATCATAATTGATATTTATAAAGGGACCCCCCCCCCCCGGCAGACATTTTCTTTTAATTTTCTCTTATTTCTAAAATTTAATAACATAAAAAAGTATACAGTACAGTATTCAGATTTAGAGAATTTTCATGAGATTGCTGAGGGGGCGGGTCCAGGATTTATAAGAGGGGGAATGTTTCCAAAAAACCCCGAAATGAAAGGGGTCCGGGGTCCTCCCCCGGGAAAATCAATTATTAATTATATTTCAACAACATAAAAACTAGTTGGGCTAGCCTAGTATGTCTGATCTTCCAACCTATGCCTAGGTAAGTTAGCATGCCTTTTGTAAGCCAGGACCCTTGAACCCCCCTACCCCTTGGATCCGCCACTGTTACTTCCGTAGAAAAAGCAGGAGCGCCGAGAGAGTGTGGAGAATCCAGGCAAGTATTTTTTTTCCTGCAGGTAGGTTGAGCCCATGCATTGTTGGCAGAGAAGGAATCTCCCGACAGTCCTGGACCCCTGTCGTCCGATGCCACGACGAGGACGTGGGATCAGACATTTTTTTAAATATTATTATTATCATTTGCCTATTCATATAATGATATTTTGATTGCCAATCCCTAATGTTCATTCATTCATTCATTCATTCTTTATTTAGCCTTTTCAAAAGATCACATTACAATTTGCACATACATTAAAATAAAAATTCACAATAGGCCTACAGAATAAACCTGAAAATCTAAGGAGGCAAGGATTAACAAAAGCAATTAAAATCGCTGTAGCTCACAAGCTAGTTAATCCATCCTTAGAGAAACAGCAATTTAAAATAGAAGATATAATAAATAATAAAAAAATAAAAATTTATAATACTTAGGAAGAAAAACAGAAGAAATTTAAAAATGAGACTTAATCATTATTGCAAAAAAAAAATAGAATAAAAAGTAGAAAAAAATAAACTTAAACACAAAACCCACACCATAGGCCTTATAGAAGATATAATAAATAATAAAAAAATAAAAATTTATAATACTTAGGAAGAAAAACAGAAGAAATTTAAAAATGAGACTTAATCATTATTGCAAAAAAAAAAAATAGAATAAAAAGTAGAAAAAAATAAATATAAATATATAATATATATATATATATATATATATCTAAACGATCGCCGCATTTCCGAACTCAAACTTATACTTAAACACAAAACCCACACCATAGGCC
>NW_022748146.1:102611-107069 GCF_011630105.1 Anneissia japonica | reverse complement strand
CATTAACATTGCATCATGAAACAATATTGGGAACATATAAAACTACGGTTTTAATTACATTTCTCCTGATTTCATATCATAAATGAACTGTATTTGCATTGCAAATTATTGCTATAAATTAGTTCACATTCTACTGTAGCTAATTGTGTCAATAAGAATAAAATTATAAAGAATTGTATGTCATCGTTATATGAAAACATGTCAAAACCCCTATTAATGGGACAATTTCACGTTTTTGGTTAGTGTCCCCCCACCCCACCAATTCAAGACTTCTAGATACGCCACTGGAAAGAAAGTAGTTAGGGATGGCTGACTGTATAGGCCTATGTTTGAAAATTTATAGGTCTATGAATGTATTAAATAAGCCTTTGAAACCCCTAAACTGTCATATTTTCGGGGGCTTCACCCCTATGGAACACTTTTGAGAGATTTTGAGCGACGCCCGATCACTCCTGCTTCGTCGGGGAAATCACCCCATCCACCCCTTTGGGAACCTCGTACCCCCATCAGGCAAATCCTTGCGCCACCACTGCAAGCAGTGGTAACACCCATACTAATAAATGATTTTAAATAATCATGAATAAACAGTTGGGAGCCGTGGCGTATACTACAGAGGCTCAAGACCCCTCCCCTGGAAGGCTTAGCGGGCAGTTAACTACCTGCACAAATAATGCCATTTGTATTGTATAAGTAAAGCTCCAGAGGTGTTAACTACTCCTCCCTGATTACTGAATAAAGGGATAAGCTAATTGTATTAAGGTAAAGTTTACATTAATTTGTAGTTTTGTATAATAAATATCAATATTGATTTAGTAGATTTGCCACTTTGTTTGGAAAAACATGAGCTCTTCCTTGTATTGTAGGGCCTAGACCTTAAGGGATTTAAAAAAAATGATTATAACTTTAATTTCACTCCAGTATATACACTAAATTGTATAGAAGGATTAAGTATGACGTTAGTTCTGTCGCTCACTTTCACCTGTTGTTTTATTTTATTTTATTTATTTATTTATTTATTTATTCATTCATTCATTCATTCATTCATTCATTTATTTATTTTTATTTATTTATTTATTTATTTATTATTTTTTTTTTTTTTTAATTAAAAAAAAAAAATTTAATGGTATTGTAAGTCCTAAACTATGTAAATGTTTAGAGATATCTTTATTTTATAGCTATTTCTATAAAAATGCTTTAAGTAAATCATCTTTAAAACATATAAAAGTGAACCTAAAATGGAAAAGTATTTATTAGAAAAGTGTAACTTCCATACATCAACTTTAAAATTTAAAGTTTTCTCTAACTCACTATCTCTTGAAGGAAGAAAGGAATCTTGGTCACCTCAAAATTTAGGCTTAGGGATGTGACTGCACGAAAGGAAACCATCAATCATTTTGTATTTGATGGTACTAGATTAAATAACATTAGAAATTTAATATTTTTCCAACTTAAAGAGGAGCTGAACAACAAGAATTTACATATGTTTTGGGAAGTATTCACATCAACAACTTAAATACCTTTTTTTTATGATTTCGGAATCAATTACGAATATCAAATTTTAACCACAAGTTGTATAAACCCTATTAATTATATTATTGCGAGTAAAGTTTTCGATAACCATTGTAAATTATTTTGAACAACGGTATGGAAAGAACGAAACGAAACATATAATAGGCCTACTTTTCTATTGCATGACTAATATGTTTTTTTGTTTTTTTTTTGTTTTTTTTTTAGTTTAATGTTATTGATTTAAATATTAACTTACTCTTCATGGCTTAACTAAGGATTGGGCGATACTAATACCCCATTCAGACTAGCATCGCATTGCGATCGGTTGTAGCAATTGCGACACCCAATCGCATCCAATCGCAAAGTAAAATCGTGTGTGAAAGCTCACCAATAGTAGTCGATATGTAATCGATATCGCAATTGTTACCCATTGCGATTGGGTGCTACAATCTTTATTACTCCCGATTACCACGGAATCCGATCGCAACGAATGACAACAAATTCCACAGGCGCTGTTTGGCTGAGGTCAGGCAACGTAAGCCTAGCCACCGGAGGCTAGGCCCTAGAATGTAAAGTTCGTTTGTGTTGGTCTGAATGCGTTCGTTGATTGCGATCGGGAGTACTCAGTTTTGGATTACCACCGATTACATCGCAACCGATCGCAACAGAGTGTAGTATTACTTATACAAGGCTCCTTTCTATTGATAATTCTTCTCGCAAAATGACTTTTTATATAATATACATACGGAAGCAAATATTTCATTAGTAGACAATACGAAACAACGTAGATAATTAACTCTAATAAATGAGTCCCATCCCTTACTTATTTATAACAGATATGACTTGCTGTCTAAGACGCAAACGAAGAAGAATCGGGCCCATCATTTTTCTTTAATCTGCACAGCGTATAAAAAAAGAGTCTATCCTTCCTTCATTACGTCAGATCCTAAATTTATAAGATTATTCAAAGATACTCAGTTACAAGTTCAGTTATTGCCTTCAATAAAAAGAGGAAGTCATATCCCACAATAATATATCTGTCTCTTATACACATCTAGATGTGTATAAGAGACAGGCTCAAGACCCCTCCCCTGGAAGGCTTAGCGGGCAGTTAACTACCTGCACAAATAATGCCATTTGTATTGTATAAGTAAAGCTCCAGAGGTGTTAACTACTCCTCCCTGATTACTGAATAAAAGGATAAGCTAATTGTATTAAGGTAAAGTTTACATTAATTTGTAGTTTTGTATAATAAATATCAATATTGATTTAGTAGATTTGCCACTTTGTTTGGAAAAACATGAGCTCTTCCTTGTATTGTAGGGCCTAGACCTTAAGGGATTTAAAAAAAATGATTATAACTTTAATTTCACTCCAGTATATACACTAAATTGTATAGAAGGATTAAGTATGACGTTAGTTCTGTCGCTNGTTGGACAGGCCTGGACCTGTCTCTTATACACATCTAGATGTGTATAAGAGACAGATGTTAAAACATACGCGAACACGTGCGTTTGTGGGACAACACGTGTGTTTGTGAGACGCACGCGTATCCCTAGCGCTGTTCTGATTAGTCAGTTGATAAGTTTGATTGACACTCCGGAAAGGTCTATAAGTCCTCCTGCTGTCACGCCGTTTCCACCTGATGCCTAGTAATGAATAACATTGTTAGTCGTGGTCTACTGTATCTCTGATCTTTCTAAACTGCGTCTCTGTCAAAGGCACATAGACCTATACATTAGTGAACACGTAAATTAGGCCTACCGTTTATTTGTGAAGAGGTTACTTGACGAACCTAGGCCTGTGCGATTTAATCGAAAGAAAATGAATAAATAAAATGTTATATAATTTATTATTATTGTTATCAAATATTATTATAATCACCACCAGGTAAATTTGTGTTTTATGAAAAAAAAATCTTTCTTGACCTCCAGGATGGTGGGCTTCGTTTTGCTACGTCATTTTAAAATGTAATACATAGACCGCATCGAAATTCCATGTATTCACAAATAAGAAAAAGTATAATTATAATTAATATTCAAATACAAAATCTATCTACAGGGTCTTCGGCACCATTATGACACTGCTGTTACTATGGTGCCGCTTGAATGTAGGTAAGAATGGCCCCGGAAAAAATGGCCCAGGAAAAAATGGCCCCGGAAAAATGGCTCCAAATGACAAGTAGGTAAAAATGGCCCCAATGAAACAATTCAGTAATATAAATTATTTTTTTTTTAAATCTTCAAATATTTAAATACTGTAGTAAGCAAGAATTGAATCAATAACAAATACAGTTACACAACAGATGCAAAAATGTACTGAGAGATTATCAGAAAACAATGGCCATTGAACATTTTTTGATAGTTGAAATAACTTTTAAAAACGTTATTCCACTAACAAAGTAGAGGAATGACATACTTCAACTACCAAAAATGCAACTCATAGATAACCACAAAATTCACTTTTGTTAAGTATCAAATGAAATAACTTTACATGTTATAAACAGTGCAAATAAACAGTAGTTAAAGCACGTGGATCAATTGTGTGTTTGAATGAAAAGTTCATGTATGGGAAAAGGGAGGCTAACTTTACTTCAACAAATGTTCTGCTTAGAGTTACTTCAAAGAAGTATTTGTTAATAAAATATTGTTTTTAAAGTAAACTGAATAATTAGGAATACATTTATTTAACTTATTTAATTGTATACTTGGTTTCTACTCCCCGCCAAGTAAATTTAAGTGCCTAAAACTATACTAAATAATGTAAACTGAGATACTATACTATATACATAGTTATGTAAATATGGCAATTATGCTAAGACTTAAAATGGCGTGTAATTCTGAGGGTAAAGTAGTTATGGTAGGATCATTAATGGTATTGCTAAATCCCAAAAACTTCCTAAAACACACTGTAGAAAACCAAACAATTCAATTGTGATTGACTCACTTG
>NW_022748146.1:59295-102217 GCF_011630105.1 Anneissia japonica | reverse complement strand
TATTTATAAGAACCTATTTTTTGGTTAAAATGTTGATTTTTTTTTGTGAAAAAATGCTTGCAAATACACCACAATTCCCCAAACACACTGCGAACCCCATCCAAACCCTTTAATTACGATTGTAGAACTCTCTTTTTCTAAAAAAAAAAAAAAAAAAATAATTAATAATAATAATTTGATGTTCATATAAACTCATTGTTTGTGGGGTTTACCAATATCCGGATTGAATTTCTGGAAAATTGTGATTCCGCTTCCTTGAAATTGGCCACAAATAAACTATTTTAGTATTAATAAATGCATGATTTATGTTGATTTATTGATTATGTTGTTGCTATTTTTTAACATTTAAATGGAAAAAAAAGTGTTATTCATGGCTTTTTTTTTATCTTTGAATATTTTATCATTGAATATGTAATTTCTGCAAAAAGTAAAATGTAAATGGCAATTTAGGCCTATTTGATGCTAGATTCCTTTAAAAAATTTAATTATTTCAGTTTAAAAATATGCATATTTTTAAAAATCAGTTTAAATACAAAATTTTATTATTAGGGCCATTTTCACCTACCTGTCATTTGGGGTCATTTTTACCAGGGCCATTTTTTCTGGGGCCATTTTTCCCAGGGCCATTCTTACCGTACACCGTGCCACATAGCCAGTAGTGGCACCAGCGGGCAGGGGAAATTTTCCCCTCCGTGGACCGTTGGACAGGCCTGGACCTTCCTGTCTCCAACACACGGCTAGGTCGTCGGATAAAATATTAAAAAAAAATATTAATAATTTGCCTATCCAAATAATGTTATTTTGATTGCCAATCCTTAATATTTTGCTTTAAAAGCACCTTTTGGACCATACTAAGCCGTAAAAAATTCTCCCAGTGAACCCCAAAAGGGTTTCGTCGGCCCATTGGTTGGGACCCCTCCTACGGACATGTCGAACCCATTGTCGACAAATTTCTGGCGCCACCGCTGTCTAGCACATTTCTACCTGCCATTGGAGATAAATAAAAATTATATATATATATTTCGCCTCCCCCTCACCCTTTAAGGATAAGGATTCTCACAGAAGAGGGTATGAAAACATATAATTACGGCACCTCCAGATTGCCGGAAATAACACTCTCAGACTTATATAATAATTTTCTCTTTTTTTCCTAATTCTTAAATAATTTTGAAAAATTTAAGATAGGAAATTGTCAAACTATTCCCCCACCCCGAATACCGTAACCGCCACTTCCGATGTAGTAGGTAAGCCGCGCCTACTTATCACCTATCGCATGCATGCGCCAATCAAAGACTTTTAAATGTAAGTCCTGTCTTAAAATTAACCTTTGACCCACACGTACGTATAGCGCCAAACTTTCGAAATACAACACATCACGGTGGTACTTTCCCACATCACGCACATCGTATGCAAGAAGGGTCGGTGGTTTGGTTGGTTAGTTAGAAAAAGAAAGTGCTTATTTTATCAGAACATTAGTAAACCAGTTTCTTTTGCTAAGCTACGCATAGAAAATGTAAGTTAAATGGGAGTTATAATTTTGAAAACTAAACTGACGCAAAATAATGCTAGGCCCCAAGGCCTCGTTCCAAGATACGAAGCCTAGGCCTAGGCTAGAGCATGAAGAGAGCTAGGCTAGGCCTAGACTCTTGGCATAGGCCTAGCTAGGCTAGCCTAGGCCTGTCTGTGTGATGGGAATTTCCCAGCAAATTTTCATCACAATGTTAGGGTTAGGCCTAGAGCAGAATACTAAAAAGTTCACTAGCATAGGCCTACATTACCTTTTTTTGCACTCAGCCTCTGTAATTAATGCATGTTGTTGATAATTATGTTGTGTTGTATTATTTATAATCTACAATACAAAACCATCACTGTTTTTTGTTACTGCTGTGTAGGCATCCCAGCTAGGCTAGGCCTGGTGAATAAATTGAGGAACCACACTGTAACATAAAAGGATACCTTAACCCTTTTCACTACAGGTTTCAGGAATGTTTTTTTAAATTTTTTTTAATGATATAATAATAATTAAATAAAGAGTAATAAAATTAATGTTTGATAACAATTGAAAGATAATAAAATGTTTTTCCTAAATAAAATATTATATACTGTAGTGTTGTGTAATTTAAAAAAAAATTATTTTAAGTAATTTTTATAATTAATTTTTATAAATAATTTTGAAAAAAATTAAAAATACTAAGTCAACAGCCAGAATAAAAAAATACATCTTCAAATAAGCACAAATTATTTTTTACAAAATAAAACTAAATTTATAATCATTAATCAAGAACTTTGGAATATAAAAAATAATATAAAATTAGGGTGGGAAAACCACACCTAGTAATCTTTCAAAGTCCAGTTGGTGTCAAAAAAATTAAGAAAAAATATGAAAAGACATAACTGTTGAACTCTTGAACTTCCTGTTTTTTGGTAACCTGCGCAATCCTCATGTTGAGATCGGTGACAGCATAATGAGCAAATCCAATCTGTACCTTACAATAATAAGTGTGACAATGTAATACCCTCTAATACCAATACAGTCTACTGCTGTACAATAGTAATTTTTTGTTTGAAAAGTGTGTGAAATAACAAACGATAAAACATTGCTTGTTTTTAAACTTGAGCTTGAAAACAGCAGCAAAAAAAAAAAAGAACACTGGACTTGGACAAAATTTTTCTGGTTCTTAGAAAAAAGAAGTGTAGGTAGTGCAAGTGTACATTGTCGCTGGCTGTGACACCCCTTCCCTCTCTCCCGCAGCAGTCCGTCTTGAAGTGTAATCGCTGATGTTTATCTTGGCGATTTGTGCTTCCTTAAAACAATAAACATGTCAAAGGTAAGTAATTTGCTTTTGAGTCAAACATTCTTTTAAATCAAGTCAGGGTTTTGTACACTTGTAATTTAGTAAATGTGTTTTTGGCAATTTTAACCATCTCCTCAAATGCACTATTATTATACTATGATAATTATTGTAGAGGACTGTTTATGGTGTTAGTCAAGACAAAGAGGAGCCATGCATCTGAGGTTGAGGGAAACACGCAAGTTTCATCTCTCCGGATTCGGCGAGTCAGAACGAGACCAACTTGTCAGATATGTTTTGGATCTTAAGGCGCAATATTTAGAGTCAAGGGTTAGTAAAGCATGACAACTTTTTTGTTTTGTGACTGTACAGTTACATTTACACTCAAACTTAATCCTTGCTTGACGTGGCATCTGGTTCCAACTAAAAAAAAACTCAAGAAACTCAATACAGTAGTCAAAACCAACCCTACCAGTCATTTGTCTGTAATCTGTCAATGGGAGATACAGGTCAATACATGGTTTTGGAAGGTTGATAATTTTGATTTCTATGCATTGGAAACATTGTAATGGACATAATGTGTGTAATACATATAGACCATGTCTGACCCCGGAAACAGGAAATCAATTTTAGATGAGATTATTAAAAATTTTTATGACATGTGTCTGTGTGCTAAATTTGTAATCTAAGAAACTCAATAACTGTATACATATTGGTTTTTAATTTGGAGTTTAGATAGTTTGGATATGTCATTGATACACTATTTTTGTAGTTCTATTTTTTTTTTCTTTATTTAATTGAAGCAAAATAGGGTATTTAACCGCCAATGTTTATAAGCTAAACTTTTTAAAAAATAAAATATAGTAACATTTCGCCCAGTCTTCTTTAAATAGCTGTATAAACTCCTGTAAGGTAAAACTTCATAACAAAATGTTGAGGAGTGACTAGTTTAGCTTGTTTTTGCCACATATTTCCTCCATAGTCTTCTGATGAAGTCCACTGTGGGAACAAAGCTAGAGAATAAATTCTATATTGTTAGTCTCAAAAGTGCTGCTGTCATTTATTTTATATTCCTCCATAGTATAATGAGTAAACCATAGGGTGAAGCATGGAGGTATGGGTCAAGGACTTTTAACGTCCTTGATTGGGTATCATCAACATACCTGCTTTACACCACATGTCAAAATTAGAAGTCAATCCCTTTCCCTGATGAATCTGTATTGAATAGACCATGTGCACACAAGTGAATGTATTATAAACAATCTCTATTAATATGGAGATAAATGGAAATTTTTTTCCCTATTTTTCCTCAACAGTTTTACCAAAACTTGAACTACTCTAGTGTATTTCAATTATGTGATTTGTTAACTTTACAAACATTGTTTTTGTTTGACAGGATTATCTGGCAGAATGCACGCATATTGTTAGTCAACGACCAATGAGGAGTGAGAAATACTTATGTGGTTGTGCTGCTGGTAAGTGTTTTTACTATTATTAAATGAAAGTGGAATAATTCTGGTATAGTACTTTAATAAATGTGCTGTTGGGACATATTTCCAATGTTCATTTTGTGATTTAAATAGAATTAAGATGAATTAGGATTGACAACATTCTAGCATGCTTCCACAATATTACAGATATCAGACTCTGTCTAGATTTTCAAATTTGCTTTGACAAAAATCTGTACTATGCTTATATGCCGTATAGTTATTATATAATAATAGTAATAGTTCCATTCTTCTATAGCGCATTCCGCTATACAGCAATAAAAGAAAAACAAGTAGTAAATAATTTGCACTACATTGCTTAAACTAAACACAGTTCTGAAAAGCATGTGCGCTATCGGTATTAGTATCCAGAACAGGGCTCCACCCACCAATGTCGAAAGCAGTGTCGCTGCCACACCCGGGTGCACGCAGGCACTCTGTTAGGCAGTATGCTGGGCTTTTGTCTCGAGTAAGGAACAGGTGGAGCCCAGCTCTGCAGACCCGACAAATGATAGCTCATCCGTCATTAATAAAAACCTCCCCAGATGAAATAAGGGAAAACATATGCATATTTCTGTAAACAGAAAGGTTTTTAGTATGGTCAATGTGATGTCATCATGACCTTAATTATGTATGTCATGTTTTTTTCTAATCATATTTGATAGTCTGATCACCTCAAACAATTTTGTACTTATATTTTTATTATGATTCTCTATTTTGATAAAATTGAAAGATGATTTTTTTTTAAATAGGAAAGTGGGTTTTGGTGAAGGATTACATTGTGAAGAGTCACAAAGTTGGTCGCTGGCTTGAAGAGTGTGATTATGAGTGGGGAAGCCCTGCTACAAAGCATCTCAGTTATTCTCTTGGGATGAATAGTCCAAGGCGTTGGCGTGAATATGTTGAACGGACAGGAAAACGTGCATTCAGTGACTGGACTGTAGGATTGATTATTGAGAATATAGAAAGACGACCTAATGTCTATAAGAGGTAAATATTATAAAGGGTAAATTCAATTCATTAGCCTGGTTCTTACGAGAGCCCTAGTATCCGGATTGGGAGCTAACCATTAGCACTAACTGTTAGCACCTGCATGAGAATGCCCAATCGGTTAGCGCTAACCAGTAAGGGTATCCGGATACCGCTAACGGTTAGCAAGCGCTATCAGTTAGCAAGTTGAGCGCGTTTTTATCATCAACCAATCACGCGTACGTATCATCATATTTTTGGTATCCGGATCGGGATTTTCTCTTATGGACGCACGGCACCTAACTGGATCCTTTAGCAGCTGTGTGAGAACATAGCCAAAGTAACATTTATTTAAATCCTTTCCAATTCGTACAATTATATAATACCAGATCATAACAAATTCATGAAAAAAAGAATTAACTTATTTAATTGCAAATTGGATGTTGCTTGATGTTTTATTGATTTTTTCCATTTAAGTTAAAATGCAATCTAAATTATTTATAGTAAAATAAATTTGAATAAATCATTTGAATCATAGTTTATTCTCAATACGCAATTCTCAATACACAGTTTTCATCCAAATATTCTAAACCCTACACTTTGAGACCACTTTTTAAAGTATTAAGTGACAATCTTCAGACTAAGCTAAAGCCAATTAGTTATATATATGGAGACTGAGACCACCTCATGCTTTCAAAATATGGGATCAAATTGATACAAAATAATTTATTACTGAATATTAGCTGTTACATTATAGAATAATTTGAAAGTTTAAATGTTTTCACATCTATGGGGTATATGCTGTTACTAGGAAAAATGAAGGGCAGTACCTGACACCAATGACAAATTCCAGACCAAGAAGTTGTCATCCATTAAAATTTCCACCATTGTCCTGCCCACACTGAAACAATTGTTTATTGGTTAATCTATTGCTATCTGTTTACCCTTTCTACAGGTTGCTCCAGACAGGAGGAGCCAAGGTTGTTAGCATGTCGACAGCCAATACTGCAGATCTAACACATATTCTTGTAGATAAAGCCTACAGAAGCAAAATCAAAACTTTTGCTATGAAAGGTGTCATCTGCGTAGTTCCGGATTTTCTTGCTGAGGTCCTTTTTGAGGTAATCAATCAGTTACTTGAATTTACAACAAATTTATGACAACCTATCCATATTATCAAATAGTAACTATGCTAAGTACTCAGTTTAACAATTAGCAACAGTACGCAGGTTTTAGGATGGCATGCCTCTATGTTATTTATACATACATTGACTTATTAACTAGACTTGCCAGCACACTTACAAAAGCAAGAGGATCCACTAATTAGTCTTAAATAAAACAAAAAGACTGTAACTCTGAAAAGAGACAGAGACATTTTGAGATTAAAAAAGCAGTAATGAAATGGCATGGTAACACTGATGATTTAAAAATACATGATGGTAGTAAAACACTATGAACATTTCAACATGTGTAAAAAGAATTTTAAATAAATCTTTAAAATTTATGAATTTATGATGGTAGTACTATATTTCCTGAAAACATTATAGGTGAGTTGTTATAACACACTTGCAAACCATATGATTGATATATTTCAGGAATCTCCAAATGTTAGCAAGTATCATGTGTTAAGTGTCAACGTAACATTGTCACCAGTTGTCAGTATCAGTGACATGATAGGTAAGTTGACAACTAAAAAGTAGTGGTGATGATGATGACTTCGTCAACATTGAAGGAACAAGCCTTGTATATGTATTTTACTACAGTTGCCAGTTTGCCATCAGACATTGTTTTTTTTCCTGTTTTTTTTTTTGTATTTCAGACTTTTTAAAACACGCCTATACAGCAATCTTCCATGATTCTCAAAACTCTTGTGATAATGTATATGTTCCTGATGACCTCAGTGTCAATAATAGATCAAATTGTCTACTTCCTCTTTGTTGGTATGGAAGTATCCTTAAGAGAAAGTATAAAATGAGTTTTGTCTTAATACGAATAACTGGTGAAGCATGCCATACTGATTGCCAGATGTTGCCATGTCTGCTCTTATGTTTGAATAAATATGGCAAAAATGTAATCGACTAGTTATCTCTTTTTAGGTTCGCAATGCCCTTCTTCGTTGACAAACAGCACCTGCAGTTCTGCATCAGTGGTTGTCAGTGCCTCTTCATCAAAGAGTATCTGTGATCCATTCACAAGGGCCATGCATGGTTGTGCAGCAAAGAACTCTGTTGGCTCTTCTACTAAGAGGATGTCTGCTTCATCAACCACCAACTCTGGATCATTAACAAGATTTGCAATTGCTTCCTGTACTAAAGTCGCCCATGATTTGTCTGCAACGAAAATCACAGGGTTTCAAACCATCACATCGAGGTCAGCCGGTACAAGGTCAAGATCTGTAAGGCAGTTAAGCAATGACAGCAAAAACATGATTGCACATAGTAAACTTTCTAGAAAGACTGCTTTATCAGATATTGGGAAGCAGAAAGAGATGAGATCTCCAACAAGGTATCTAAATAGCACACCAGAGAAAAAGGCAGTGGCAATCAAAAGGAAATTGGTGTTCACAGAAAGTGAGGTGAAAGAGGCTTTGAAACATGTTAAACGACAAAAGGTAATTCAAACAAACCACAATTCCTCTCTAACTTTTTGTCAGTTGAATAGTAATATTGTGATAAATTGTTGTCCAAATATGTGACTTGTAGATCACATCCAGTCCATGGTTATAATAATAATAATATTGGTACGATTCACAATACTTTGTGCTGTCACTGAAAAATGCAATCTGTTGACTTACTGAAATTTGTTGAGAGATCTATAAAACAATGTTATTTAAAGGAATTGTTTATGCTACAGTGGTAACAATTATGCTTTTTATTCCATATTTTAATTCAAAAACATTGTAAAAAATGTTGACATTAATGTTGTTTCTTTTGTTAGCTTGAAACACCAACATATTCAGTGAATCCATACATGATGCAGGCTTTACCAAAGCAAGGCAGTCAACTGGTAAGTGGGGGTTTTTTAATCGAAATTTGTATCTACAGTGTACAATCACAGGTACAGTGATAAGTCAACGGACACTCATGCAAATGAGGCTGAATTCATTGCCCATCACTGTATGGATGGCTCTAGATGTTACTTTCAAACAGGCATTACTTAAGTTATTAGCTTTCCAATAGAAAATGTAAAACATTTTCCTTACAAATTTACTATTATTCCTTTGCAAAAACTTTAAAGTCTGGTTTGCATACAATTGCTACATGTTATCGCTGGCTTTTTTTGGCAACACTGGTTGGCCTAGTAAATTGGGGAGCCTTACCGATTGCATCATCAGAGATTGCTTCACAGTGCAACGATTGCAGGGAAAAGAGTGAAGCAATTTTATGGAAACCACGTTTTAGTTGCCTGGTGAATAAGTATAATGATTTTCTTAGTGAAAAGTCAGTAAAACTATTCAGTTATTTTGGGTATAATGTTGTTTCTTTAATATATAGATTAAAAAATTTGTCTATATATTCAAAAAACAATATTATTCTAAATCAACTTAAGACTAGATGAAATTCTTCCAAGTATTCAGTTATTAACACTATATATGTTATTATTTTATTTAAATGAAAAGACATGTGCAGCGCCATTCTATAACTTAACATCCAACATCATTGAAGGAGCTATCGAGGAAGGCCTGTGGGAAGAGGCGGTACACATGGCAAAGACTGAAACATCAACTTTCCGTTACCCTCCACCCAGGGTGCTACACACATTTATGCAGGAAATGCTAGTGGTAAGGCTATTTCATATACAACATGATTTTTTTTCAGTATAATACTTTAGGGCAAAAGTCAGGAACTGGCTCAGGACAGAGGAGGTTGGACATCTGCCATCAAATGAAGAAAAGTCCAACCCATGATCAAAATGGACATGGACTCAAAATGTATATGATGATGATGATGATGATGAAAATGCATATAAAGTTCATACTATACTTGTATTAAATAATGCAAAGTAGGTATGGGTCTTTGTTTTTTGACAGGGACAAGCTAATTGATATTTTGCTTCATTTACATGATTTTTTTAACCTAGATTTATGCATTTTTTCATGATAATCATTCATGTATGACAGTGCTCATTCATGCATAACTTATTGTGACACCCCCCTACCCCTTTGATTTTCAGACTGAAAGTAGTCCATTAGCCCGTGACTTATTTAGTGTGTTGACAAGATGCCAGTGTCTTCACCCTCCATCAGGCATGCATCTGCCTATCAACATTATGTACTTGCAGTCCTTCTGTACAGAGGGGGTAATGAAGAGTAATGAGAAAAGCTCAGAATTGTACTTCTGTTGTGACACTCCATGGGACTTTATGAATTATGTGATTTGTGGAGCCATTTCTGCAGGCCAGGAGTCAAAAGCAGTGGAAAGAGGTCAATGTTTGTTACTTCTTCACTACTTGGTGGCACTGTTTGAACAAGACTTCAAGGCATTTTGCGACAGGTAGATTCTATAGATAGTTTTAGTAGCAAGGTTACCAAATGATTGTCAAAGTGCCTCTCTGAGGTGTTAGCATTTTCATAATATACTTTCTTACCTGACAGTGGTCTGGTCCAGATAGATATATATATATATATAAATGGACAGATCAGGCTATAACAGGTTTGAAGTATAATTTATAGCAAAGTTGGCTGACTTGTTTAAATATTAGATTGTGATAAGAATCACAATAAAAACAAAAATAACAACATATTAGCATTTTAACCTAAAATAAAAACTGCTTAAATTGACTTGTGTATCATTTGATGTATTATCCTAACTTTTCAGGTGGCGGAACAAAGACAAAATGAGGCAAGGAGTTGAAGAGACGATGGTGGCAAAAGTACTGTGGCCAAGGGGACCTGTCAAGCCCACTGTTCCTTTTGTAAGGAAGCTGATGGACTACTTAGTGCAGGCACTAGACATGGTCACTGTTGACAAGGGTAGTGAGAGCCAGGCCTGCTATGGCCAGGCCAGTGATGAAAAGTCATCATGGAAGTGCCTTAGATTACTCCAAGCTTTATTTGGCATGGCAGCAGAGTGTTGTAGGATTGCTGAATCCAAAGAACCAAATGCTGTGTTGACAGGAATCAGTGAGGAGGGGCTTGGCTCAGACCTGGTCAGAGAAATGGTCTCAAGGTTGAAACAAAGTAAGATATTAATATAGAAATTGCTTATCTTAAGCAGCTTAATGGGCCTGAGACACAAAAAGGCTTGTGTGCGTGGTGTACATATGTACATGTTCGTATACATTTATGCTATTATTTAATAGGACTTAACAACAATATCCAATTGGGGGGGCTTAGTTGCAATGGTTCATTATGCTTGGCTTTCACATTTTGACGTAATGTTGATAATTATTGCCTTCTTGTAGTTTTAGTTTTTTTTAACATAGCTTCTTGTTTCCTTGCTTATACAGGTGGTATGTTGATCAACCAGAAGTGCGTTGAACTGTTTCTTGATACATTGACCTGTTCATGGGTCAAGACCATGTCTTTGGTCACAATCCTGTCAACCTATGACAGTGCTTTGGTGGCTAATAGTAACAGCAAGATGAAGGACCAAAAACTTTCTCTTGGAAAAATTGTAAGTTAAAAAAAAAATTATTATTATAACAAATCAGGACATGCAATCACCAAAAAATCGTACACTGGTATTTAAAATGCTCATATATTGGCTATTAATGAATCAAAATTCTCCAATTTTGCATCGCCCATCCCTAACTCTTACAGTGAGTTATTTACATGTGTACCCTATATTAAATTACTAATAAAATCATATCCTTACCTAGGCTAGGTTGTCAATTACTTATCTATGCCTAAAGGCAGCATATTCACATCCCTATTCTGGTCTACCGCCTGCTCTAAAAGTGTCTTCTGCAAATCCCCTTTTTAATTCCTTTTTGTTTGTATTAATATTTCCGGCATCAAAACATACTCTATAAAATTCCCTGGGAATCAAGATAGGTTGGTGGCCACTCTTTAGGTTCAGATTCAAACAGTGGATTTTGGATTATTTTTAGACCTTTTCAATATAATTTGTGACTTAGTTTAACTATTTATCAAGGCAAATGACCTATTGACATAATACAAGTTAAAGTACTATAGACAACAACGTAGAGGTTTTTTAATCCTTAGAAATATTTGATTCATTGGGGCACTGCGTATATTTTAATTACTGTGTTGCATATATTTGGTTTATTGACATGCTTGCCTTATTTATGTTCTTGTAGGTTACTTGGTATTTCTACCTTCTACCAGAATCTACCTCGCGCATCAATGCAGTACGTGCCCCAACAAAGACACCAGATGTTCCAAAGTAAGCACAACCTTAAGTATTATGACAATGAGAGTGCATCTGATGCCTGGCAACATAACATATACTTGGCTACACTGCACATGCTCATAAAAATTTTAACCCTACTGTGTAGTACTTGAATCTAAATTGCAATTATTGTTGGGGGAAAATTAAGATTAAATATTTTTAATTAGTGCATAGTTTTTAAAGTAAATCATTGGCCTGCTATCTTCTTTAAATGTGGACTGTTTTATGTTTTCTAGAACTGAATTTGTATATCATCAGTGTTCTCCCAAAGTCGTTTTAGTCGTCAATTTTACCGGTAAAAATAACAAGCCATCTGGTAAAAATTCTGAGTTTGTAATATATAAAAAAATAATTGAAAGGCCTAGTGGTCTAGGCTAGCCATTTTTCAATAAAGGAACATTATTCCAGTCTAGGACTAGGCTATGTGTTTTTTTTTTTCAAGTCATTAGACCCATTCAAAAGGGGCAATGCTTCACACTGCGCACATAGCTGAATTTTTATGGACAAATTTACCAGTAAAATTGTTTCAATTTTGAGAACAATGTATCATGCCTTATTTTTTTTACCTCTATTTCAGGGTACAAATAAAAAGTGAAAGACCATTGAAAGTAAACAAAAGGAATGCGAAAGGTAATATTTTTCTGAGAGTGTTTGCTAAAGCCTCTAATGACACCTTCCCTAAAAAACCTCATAATTTTTGCATTCTTCTTATTGTTGAATGATAAAATTGTAAGTTTACAACAGTAGTGCACAGATGTTTACTAAGATGTATACCTTGTATATGTCATGGATATTAAAATTTTATTTATATATTGCCGTATATACTCACATACAATGCAACCCACATATAAGACGACCCACTGTTTCATGGTCGGAGTTCCTACTTTTTATGGTCCTGATACTGCATCTAGCTGACTAAAAATGGAGCCAAATACAAGGCTAATCTTCCAAATAATACTATTTTATTTTAAGTTTTTAAATGTTCATCTAAATGTTATTTCCCCGTATTTAAAATTGCGTTCATTCATACTAACATTTAATAGTTTAAATGCAGTTAGTAAATTTTGCATCTTATGAACCATCCGTACACAAGACGAACGATTTTTAAAATCTAAAATTTGTATGTCATGCATACAAGAATGACCCCCACCTGTTTTTTAATCGTAATTTGCTATTTTAAGCCTAGTCTTATACACTTTATACATTTTAGGCCTATATGCAGTAATTAATATTAAATATTTTTTTAGATTTTATAAGTGTATAATTTCATAATATTATTGTAATCTGGAATTGTTGTCAGTCTTGTACTGTTTTTAAACCTAAATAAATAATAAAATGTTTGTTTAAAACTCAAGGTGAGACTGCTCTACAGACAGCCTGCATCAAGGGAAATCTTTCCAAAGTGAAAGAACTGTTGAAGGAACCCGGCATTGATGTGAACAGTCAGGACAATGCAGGATGGACTGCAATGCATGAGGCTTGCAACCATGGGCATGTAGCCTGTGTCAAGGAGCTATTGCGATTTAGACCCTTTAGGACTATTATGGACTACTTTGACAAGAGTAGTAAGTAATTATACAATAATTAATAGGAATTTATATACTGTAATTATAAACTTGAATGATAATCGACTACAACAAATAAAGCAATGTTTATTTTTATTGTTTCTTACAGAAACCTCATGGACTGGATTAAATTTACTTGCAGCGCCCTCTTGCGGTACAACTCCTTTGCATGATGCTGTTATCAATGGCAGAATTGAAATTGCAAGACTGCTGGTTCAGTCAAAGGGTTAGTGGCTACAATTTCTGTCTTTTTCCTAGTACTTTGTGTACTGTTGCTTTATTCTCATAGTTAATCAGAAGGATAAGTTATAGTTTTTTTTTTGTAAATACAACAATGTTTTCTATCCTCTTTGTCCAATGCAAATGTTACATTATCATAATCATATCAAGTTTTACCTCAATAAATTTACATTGCCATTTTTTCTTAAAATGAACACCCCACAAAAAAAAATAGAACCATCTATCCTAGGTCATCAAATGACCACCACAATACCATAAAACCTCAAATAAAAGCCTAATGGGCTCAATCTTGAGAAGAAGCCGAATTGAAGCCCCCTCTTTAGTTTGTAAAAGTAGCCTCGAAAAGAAGCCTATCTTTGAAAGAAGCCCATGGGCTTCTTTTCGAGATAATGCAGTACAGACATTGTATTTCAGAGAAACAAAATAAATTAAAAACTTGCTCGGTTAAAACAGTAGTTTAGGTGTTTTAATGCCGATTAATACACCCTGCGATAAAGACTGGTGTTACAGTGGCCCGTCTTTTGTTTTATAGTAGTAAATGCCAAAATTGACAGCATTCATTTTGAAACAAAGCCCACTCTTAACTCAAAAGTAACCTCGAAAATTATGTACGCATATAGTAGAACATTCAGCAATTACCATAAAATCCAAATTATTGCACTTCATTCAATGCTCATGTTCATGGAAGCTGACCTTACTCATTTGAATCTGTATTCAAACTAGCATTCAATATTAATCTGTAGTACTGTATTTTAACCTGCTCACTGACTACTACTAGCTTCCAAGAAATTGAATGTATTTGTAAAGAAAACTCATGTACAACTTTTGTCCGTCTGTAGGAAAGAAACTGCTTTCAGCTATGAATGTAGATGGATACACTCCTCTGGACTACGCTGTTACAACCGAGATGAAAGCAGCATTGTTGTCATTTGACAAGGAGAACAATGTTGAAGGTACGCGACAATGATATTTACTGGTGATGCTAGATAGGATGAAAGAGTAAATAGAAAGGATTGCACTACAGTTTTTAACTGTAAATACTTTGGTGGTTAAGATGCTTGCCATTTTAATTCCATGCTAGCTTCAACTAATTGGGCCTAGGTAGCCTCCACAAATTGTGTCTGCAGACACTATATGGGGCTTGAAATGCCAAAACTAGCATCGGTGACAAAAGCATGAACATTTTAGTAAATATTCTCATTATAAGCTTTAAAATGGTCATTTACTAGGATTGACTTACTGTTGCCAAATAATGAGTAAAATTATTTTAGCTTCTCTGTACTATAAAGTAAACATTCTTATGCTTATTACTCAGTCCATTAGCGACAGTACGCTGGTTTTGTAATAGCAAGCCTCATATGGTTACGGCAAGGATACCTACAATTTCCATATTTTACATTAATTTTTAACCTCAATTTTCCTTTTTTTTTAAAGAATCGCCAAGTATGTCAAGTGTTGACAAGGTTCACAACAGCTCTATGCCTGATGACCAAACGTATCGTGAAGTTCTCGGTCAGCCTCCAGTTTTGGTTGATTCTACGAAATGTGCAATATTTGCTACGTTGATCCAACATCTTCTGATGGATTACATTATACGCAATGACCTGCAGATACTGAGGCAAGAAGTAGATTGTGCTCAATCTAGAATTCATAATGTCAAAGTACGCCCTCTATCATCTAATGGGCAAACATCCCAACCAGGCTCTGATATCCGGGCTATACTGCCAGAATGCGTGAAACAGTCCAATGAGGAAAGAGTTCTGTGCGACTTGACTGTTTTTAGTCAACTGAATGATCATCTCTCCAACTTCCATAAGCACTTGAGCAAGATAAGCATAGGTACCAGTGCATCAATATTGTTGAGGTTACAAATGCTAGGCGGCTTTGTAGATAATAGTGCTGATTTGTAGTTATGCATACTACTGGACTGTGCTAGCTAATGCCTCCTGTCATAACTAAACGTGTGGGCTGTGGATTATTGGGTGCTCATAGGACTAGCAAATGCCTCAGCAACGTGTACAAAAGTTGTATATTAGAAGTTTAAAGTACCAAAGATGTAGCAGAGGGCATTCTTTTATGTCGCACTTGTGTATATATATAATTTTATATTTCATGTTAACGACATTGAACATTTTTTAAAACATTGTATGCTAATATGTTACGGAAATATTTAACGCTTATACCTTGATATCTACTTTAGTTCAAACGTAATATATCTGCATGTTCATTTATCTTATTACTGTAATGGATTATATACTAGTACAGTACAAGGCAAGAAGAAATATAAGCCAAGACGTTGAAAACTTAACTTTTTATTGTTTTTCTCAGTCATTTTCATGTATTTTGTTAGGATCATCAAACAGACGGTGCTACCAATGCTAGATCCCTATACTGTAGTATGCTCAAGTAAACCAACAAAAATGATAAAGTGTAAACTTCAGCAAACATTACCTCCAATGTATGCTTCTTTGGTAGTCAATGGTTCTAAATTTTAAACAAATAAAAAATGAGAACCTACATCAACAAGGTGCAGGTAAATCACCTTACATGTGCTAAAAGTGCCATGGAAATTCAGACAAACTAAAGGTGGGATTGGAACAAATATATGAAAACCCAGTTTGTAAAAGATTGTCAAAAACCCTGTACAACAGAGATGATGGAAGAAACAGGCTGGTATTCAACATGCACATGTGGCATATATCTAATGCACAGCACTATATCTATCCACTATAGTATCACTAAATTATTAAAGCTACTGTTAATGAATAAGCAGCAAAAGCATCAGTGTAGTTATCTATCAATACTGATGAATTAATTAACATCATCTGAACTAATCATCCATCTTTATAATACAGGAGTATAAGATATGGTTATACACACAGTATTAAAGAACACATTCTACAGTATCAGTTCAGGATTAGGTTATACAGATCATTTCTGAAAGCTCTAAAAAAAAAACCTTGCATCATTCCCTATTCTTTCTCTATACAATTTTTATAATTACTGTACACTCTAACCAAGTTTGCATCATTATATGACCCCATTTACATTTTCGTACCAATCATATTCTGATATGTTGCTTATTTCTTATGGAAAACGATGCAGAGCCAGGCTAATTTCATATCTAGATGAACAAACTGTCAGTTATTATGTACCCTTTAGTGCCATGTAGGCCTATCCTGACTTATTGACATTCACTCTGGAATAACCACTTTGCACATGTGGCTCAAACACAAGAGAACATGACATTGTGAATAAACATTTATTAACCCTATTTTGTGTGGCTACACCACAAAGCATTTATTGAAGCATTTTGTCAGGTATTAGCACATCCATTTATGCTTGTTAAAAACATTTCCAGCTCTCTGAACTGCAGATTACACTATACACTGGCAGTTTGTATTGATTGCCACATGGGGCTTGCCATCCCAAATCCAGCATCAGCGAACAAAATGTACACCAGAATTATTATTCTCCACATTAGAAGCTTTAAAACGATGTCATTTACTGGAACCTACCTAAATGTATTACAGCTTCTCTGTATAAGTATACAATACTTATACAGAGAATTGTATAAGTATTGTATACATATACAGAGAAGTATAAGTATACAATACTGCCACACCCTTATGCTATTTACTCAGTTTCACAATTCGTGACTGTATGCTGGTTTTTGGATGGCAAGCCTAATGATTTCAAACTAATATTGGCTAGAAAATGTCCATTTTAAGAGATTTATTTCCAGCTCTATAGTTGTAAATAAAACTTTTATTTATTTTGTTGTCTGTCTCAAAATATTCATCTCTGATCTTGTAATTCTACAAGAAATGTAGGCACTGTTGAATGACAAAGCACAGCTTAAGTATTACAATCAAAAACCAGGCCAGTTCCAGTCACATATGTTATAGTAACATTACTAAAGACATTTAAATTGTAAATTATAAACATAAAGATACAAATTCTGTATTATAGAATAATTGTATTTATTTAGACATCACTGCATTTTACCAACAAGAGTCCAAGTTTCTAACACACTGTTTCAAGATGTTCATTGCTTAAAACAGAAAATGTAAAAATTTGTAAAACAAAAATATGTATTGGTAAACTAAAATTAACAAAGAGAGGATTAGCCATTCAGTTTATTTCTTAAAAACACTGGATTAGCCAATCAGATTTATGATTATGGCAGTTGCTATGAATAATAATTAAATACATTTCAACACAAATATGTTTAAACAGTATTCCTTGATGATGAACTTAAACCAAAGACAAACACTCACAAATATTGCATCATGGATCTTACAAAGATTAACACTCATCTAAATTGTTTCCTTGACAAATCAGATAAACTATAAAAACAAACAAAAAAAAAGTAAAAACTTGGACAACTGTGGAAATACACTGTACTCTTGAAGCTACAGTACAATAAAAGCTAGTAATAATAATCTTCAGAAAAACTAGTTCAGTAATAATAATATTTAAACTAGAAGATTTTGACACTGCATTTCTAAATGGAGTTTTTGACAAAGAAAAAATAATCGTTTTCTTTTACCCATCTTTCTAACAATTTGCATTAGGTATATTGCTTCTTGAAAATGGTGTCCATTTGTGTTTGTTTAGATAGAATTCCTTTAAATTCAAGTTTTAAATATATTAGTTATTTTTCAAAATATACGATAGAATCCCTATAGCATAGCTCAGGGGCGGATCTTCCCCCTCCCCCTTTGGAAGGTAAAAAAGAAAAAAAAAATTGAACGCCCAAAACGCCTCAGGTTATTTTTGGGCGTCTAGAACACAAACATTTTGTGGGACATCCCTGGACCTGTCTCTTATACACATCTAGATGTGTATTATCTTGATTGGCCCCACCCCCTTTTGGACATCTCTGGATCCGCCCCTGTAGCTGATTAATATTTAAAAATCAACAAACCACAGAGCAAGACAACGATAAATTGTCCAATAATAAACTAATGGTTTAACTTTATCGAATTAAAATGTGCACATAAACTTAATGAACAAAGAAAAAATGAATGTTACCTTATAAGGTACTAACAAAAATTCTGGTCAAACATATACAAGTAGTAATTAAATTTTATATTCAACCTTAACAAAAAATATGAATTAAAAAAAATATAAACTTACCTGCTGTCAGAAAAAAAGCCACTGTTTGTTGCTGGTGGAATTTAGTGATCACACTTTTTAATTATGTGTTTTTGAAGATTAGAAAATAATGGTGTATTTAATGTATCTGGGTCTGCATAGATAAGACAGTATGTGTTTGCTATTCAAGTGCTTTTAGTTTTATAGTAATACATTTGTTGATCATTTAAAATTGTATCTAACAAATGTTGCACTAATGTATCATTAATAAGATAGTATTCATACATATACAATTCCTTTCCACTAATATAGCTTTATATTTTAAGTACCTTCTAAGGATTCCTGTTTTTCCCTACAAACAAAAATATGACCATGTCATTTAAATTAGCATTAGTATGACCCACATGCAATTATTTCACAAGAATTTCTAAAAATAAACCTATATTCACTGTGGCACCAGTGAAGATATCAAAATGATGATGATAATTAACAATAATAATAATGCATATTATTCACATATTGATACATGTACAGTAGTGTACTGATAGTACTCGTTTCAGAAACTGAACCAAAGTATTAATTTGATAACCTTAATTTAATTACCTTACCTTATATTATACAAATTATAAAGTAAAAAAAGTTATTTAGAAAGAATTGAAAAATATAATTATTTGCTAATGTAGGGTGGGGGTTGTAGGAGGGGGAGATGTGCCCTGTTTTGGTTGGCGCCATTATAATTATCCTTTAAAAAAATGTACGCCTTAAGAATAAAATAAGAACAATGGTAAAACAGGAGAATTTCAAATGAAGATTGCAATGACATAATTTTAATGGAGTACCGTTGTCATGGTTTAATAACAAATTTATCAGACCCGTGCAGCCAGGGGTTAATGTACACTAAATTGTACACTATAGAAGCTAGTTACACTTTTACCCTATAGAACCAATTTTAACAAACACCATTAAGGATGGAAATATATAAATCAGGTGTCTCTAATGCTGAAACTCGGACAGACACTTACAGATTGGAAATGGTTAACCAATGAAATGTGCGAGGGCTTACAAGTTACATCTATACTTTAACTGCATAATTTAATCAACTTCCAAAACGAAGTCAGATTAATAATTAATTAAAGTACCATTTACCCTTCTCTAATTTGTAAGACCCATCTTAGACTACAGTACTATATAACTCTTCTATCCAAAAAAGTTTCACTGTGCACAAATAAAAAAATTAAAAAAAACAACTAAGCCATAACATTGCTACCACAGGCAGCTGAACACTGGCAAATTTCTTAAACAAATGTTTCAACAACTTAACTGACAAATTAAAATACCATGTTGAGGAAGAAAGGATTGGAAATAAAACTTACCAAATTGTTAGATATGACTAAAATAAATTACAGATATTTTGATGCAACGCATGGGCTAATCAATCAATTTCTTTGATGGTAAAGAAATATTTTACTATTTGAATGTAGCTAGTACATCTAAACATTGCAATGGTTTAATTGCTTTCGGTTTAAGAAATATATTAATTGATAACACGAAACATAAATTTTAGACACCTACATTAAACAAAACAAACATATAATTTGAAATAGAACTGATATAGAACAAACAATCATTTATTTATATTTAATTTGGTTATTTTTTTATCTTTATTTTATGTAAAAGTAAAAATGATTTGTAAATAATATGGGGAATATTTTTCTTGTAGAGATATTACCTACAAGATTTCTGATATTAATATCTGAAATTAATTTTAGTAAAAACATCCAGAACCAAATTAGACACCATAGAAACGCCACAATTCGGGTTTTTCTACAGAAACAGGAGCTGCATTTTGACAACTTGGAATTCTTATTAAATCGATGAGGCTATTTTGGCTTCATCTCATAGTAATTACACTTTTTAATTAGTGATAAATTGCACAACAAACAAAAAGAAACCCAGCCTACATATACAAAACATTTTGAGAAGAAGTATGTACATTTTTTTTTCTCTCTCCTCTGTAGCATTTGATTTCAATAGCTTTCAGAGTTCAAATTTCTTAATATCTACCATGTCAAAATCTAAAACAGAAAATAATTATGTTCATATATAATTACAAATTATATAAAACAATCCGTTCAGTAAGGAATTGAAATCATAAGTTCTTCTACATGCAAAATAACTACATTAATTCATTTTCTCCAGGACTTCAGTTGGAGTTAAAGGGAAAAAAATTGTAGTAGATCTGTTAACTCAGGTGTGGGCATAAAAATTGTTGATTTAACACTGAGGGCTGCACCCAAACTTTGATGTTTCCAGTGTTCTTCCAAAAACATTTATACACTGCTTTTATACCCCTTTATCCTCAGTTTTAATATCACTTTTTACAGAAGATCGGTGTCGGGCCATGAGAAACAATGTGTTTTCTAGCTAAAGATGTTTGGCGGGCCACACACATAGGGTTTTAAAATTCACTTTCATAGGCCGTGAAAAAAATCCCTGTCGGGCTGCATGCAGCCCACAGACTGCACTTTGCCAACCTGTGTGGTAACTATTGTACAGTTAGCTACTAATTAGCATTAGGTAGGCACTAGCAACTACGTCACTGTAATGTGAGTTCATTGAAAAAAAAATCTTCTGGATCCACTGCTGTACTGTTCTAGAAGTATGTACAAACCCTCGCATTTAACACAAAATGCTCCACTCTGGTACAAATTCATGTCATAATTATTGTGAAAGGAAACCTGAAACTGGGCTCAATTTTTTTTTATGTGTGATACAGTACTACAACAGCAATGAGTTTGCCTGGAATCTATTTGATGATAAAAATAATTAGCATAATTATAATATTCTAAACAGCTTTGCAGCTGCAATTCAGTAACTGATAAAATTATACATCCACTTATTAAAGTTTTGTTTAGCACCAACGAAGGAGGTTTAAATTCCAGACCTACTAACTAGAGTACTAACTTCAGTGCATTCGATTTGATCCTAAAAGCGTAGCTTTAAGGAATCCACACCACACTACAATGCTGCCAAGACTATGGCAAGATAGTGCTTTTATACCCTATTCAGACTTGCTTCGCACTAATCACAATTCACAATCTTTATTGCTGCCAGGCCTATTACCACGGAATATGATTGCAACAAATTCCAGAGGCACTTTATTGGCTGAGGTCAGTCAACATAGGTCTAGCCACCAGGTCTAATACTGTCTGACCTCCCATCCAAAGTTTTTTGTGTCAGATTTGGTCTGAATGCGCTTGTTGGCTGCGATTGTGAGTAATAAATTTTGGATTATAACCAACCATATTGCAACGGAGTGTAGTCTGAATAGGGAATTAGATGAGGGTGAAGCAATTTTGAAGGCTAAATTACACAAATGCTATGGTTTCTTGCCAACACTATAGTATTTCTAAAATTACTTCATATGCTATTGATAGTATTATGGGACACATTTTTTGGAATACTATTATTTCAGAATAGTTTTATGTGAATTAGAGTACTGTACACCTAAGACAGAGTATTGTAAACAAATTTTTGTTCACAATGAACCATTGTTCACATTTTCTGGGGCATGTCACATTTACAAAATATACATTTTTACAATTTGAATTTTTGACACCAAGACAAATTTAAGTCTTGCATCAAAATGATCCAAAAGTTTTATTTTTTCGTTGAACCTAAGAATGGAGGCACTCAAATCATTATCAGTCAGGATGGAAAATCGTAGAAATGCATTATCCTAAATTGATTGTCAGCTAGGAGAGTTAATGTTGACATGTTTTAAGAAGTTTTTCATTCATTTATTAACAAATGAACAAGCATTTAACATTCTATCAACCATCAAAATACAAACATTCAATCAGCTTAATTGTAATTGTTAGCATGTACATTCTTGTTCTGTACTTGTGTATATATGGGGCAGAAATACTAACACACTTTCGCACAGACAGAAAATGCTGAGAATTAGAACATGTTTGATCTACCAAGATACCATTTAACACGCATAATACAAAAAACCATGCAGAAATCTCGGAAGAATAGCAACTTTGCATAATGGAAGGGACTATTTGTTTACAGTATTGAATCATGCTGCAATATCTCTGAAAGTTCTACATAAGTTTGTTTCACACTACACAAACCTGGTTACAGCTTGTTACTAGATGTGCTACCACAGTATTTGTAAAATAGTGACAGTGTGAAATGGTTTTAAGGGTGTATATATGCAGGCTATGTATGTGGTCAGTGTGTGTGAATGCATCTGAATAGGTGAATAAAGCTTTACTACATCACATGAAAAAGAGAAGCGGCAATCTAAAAATGGGTTAAATTTGTTAAAGGCAAGCACCTTGATTTTGCACTAATAATTAAATATATTTTGGTTATAAAACAAGGATAACTTTTTAAATGATTTTAATAAGCATATCCGGTGGGACAGAGTCAACAGATAAGTATGCTTGTAATTCTGATCAGTCTAATGCTATAAGGACTACATCGTGAAAGAAATTATCTAAAACTTTTAACAATATTGTAGAAACTTCTTACTCTGGTTCTTAACAACCAATTGTTTTTGTATCAAATAGAAAAAAAACCCTCAATCATACAACTTTAATTTACTACTCTCTACATAGGTGGTCCAACTGACCATACTAGTTTTGTAAATAGAATTTATGTAAACAAAGCGACATACAGCTAGCTTTCTAAAGTAACTCCCAAGTTACACCTGTAGTTATAGGACTCTTTACTGCTCAGTGCATTTCCTCCATAGGAGGCAGGGGAATGATGGGATTAGACAAAGAGAGGAAGTAGCTGCAATCAGTTTCAATAATAGGCACTTGATGTGGACTTGATCAGTGATTACTCCAAATACACGACACATCCAGGATTAGCAGTTTCATGTTCTAAAACCTTTTCCCATTCTGTAAAAAAAAAAAAAAAACCAAATTAGGGGGAAAACAAATCAAATTCATAATTTCAGGTGTACAATTGTTTTCAGTAAGAAATAATTTTGGAAAATATATTAATATACAAGTCTCATCCAATCAGTAAAAAATCAGGCCGGGAATTAGCTGCACATCCAACATTAGTTAACAAATTGTTTTCTAGTGAGGTTGTTGCTTGGTTGTTTACTCCGGACTCCACTTGGTATTAGGTCAACAATGCAAGTTTGTCTATGGCCAATTTATCCAAGTTGTACGGTAACGTAAGTTTACAGAGTGAACATTACCTAGGACTACAATCAGGAAAGTCCAATTCGAAACATACAACTCACACATTAAAATCTGTTTAGAGTTTGTGCAAATGAGTGTAGACCTTTTTGTCCCCAGTCAATTCTATCCAATGCAAGTACCATCTTTCGGACAAGCTGTTTAATCTCAATGCGAATCACAGAGCCTTGGCAAGTGCATCAACATTGTTATTTGAATAAAACTCAACTCACCTTTCTGAAGGAATTTTGCGATGGTAAAGTGGTTGAAAGAACCAATGCTATTTACCATGATCGCATCCCCTGTTAACTTTTCCTTGGACACTTCAGAGTTCTCCCGCACTAACGAATTCTCAAGAGCAGTACAGGTAATGACAGTTGATGGCTCAGTGGGGTAGGTACAGTTCTGGGCACTTGCCATTAGCTGGTCCACTGGGCTTCCAGGTGCAGGGTTCTCTTCATATTCTTCCAAAGAAAATGAATTGTCATTATGGAACACAATGGATCCAAAGGTGATACCAATAACTGAAGTGTCTGTATTAATGCCAGGCAATTTGGAAGACTTTTCTCCTACACTATTAATCAACTCTTTGTTTATTCCATTTATCAGAACGTTGCTGCATAAATCCTTGTTTTTATCTCCTCTTTCAATTGAGTCACATTTTTCTTGTTCATTTTTCTCTGCAACAGGGGCAGAAATGTAACAACTATTACTAACACTGTTGTTGGACTCCTCCACAAATGATAAACTTGTTGGACTGTTAGAAGGCTTTTGAGTAGATTGTACAGGTGCCATTTCACCAGCCAATTCTGCAACACTATCAATGTCAACAATTCTATTGTCACTATCTTTAAGAGAACCAATTGTGTTTGGACTGACCTCTGTTGACAATTTAGTGTTTAAAGTTTGTTCACTCTTTGGACTAGCACCTTTCACTTTGCTTGCGTATGAGAATTCAAATTGGGGGATGGGATCAGTGTTGGGGGTTGGCTGCGGTACTGCTGCCAATTCTAAATATGATTGGGAACTTGGAGGATCAGTACTGATAGAGGAGGCGGAAGATTGACTTCCACTGCTGTTGCCTGGTCCACTAAAATTTGTGGAACCAGTTTCAGCATCGTCCTGTACAAGAGTCATATTATTTGGTTCACTTTTACACTTTCTCAAACTGCTTGATGCTAAATAAGTAGACATCTTTTCCTTTGGATATGATGGTACCATATTGCGCGGAAAAGATGCAGACTTATCCTCAAAGATGACACGTTTCTTTGCTGCTTTCTTTTTCTTTGACTCAACAACTTGAAAGTCATTTTCATCAGTGTCATCCTCTGATGAGGATGCATTCTCTTCAATATCAAAGCTTGCAGATTTCCTTAGCGTATCTGTTTGTGCATTTATAACTTTCGATTTCAATTCCTTAACATCACTATCACTGTGTGTTGCATCTTCATACGTTTCAACTTTATTATCACCAACAGTCTTCTTCCTCTTTTTCTGAATCTTTTTGTCTTTGACATTGTTCTTTGTTAATCCAAACATATCTATAGCCTCCGGGTCTGTTATCCAATCAAATTCAACTGAGGAAGATGTCTTTTTCCCACTATCTAGAGGGGGCTTTTTTCTTTTGTTATTGTCAGTATTTCCTATTCCAAGAATTGGTACATTAGGTTGTGACTTCTGGTCAGAATTTTTCTCTATTGCACTATCATGGTATTTTGCATTATGTTTTTCTTGTAATCTCTTTTTGATATTTTGGTTACGTCCCTGCGAATACCCATGAGAAGTGCGGTTCGTAATTATACTAGGAGGAACAGTCGGAGTTATCTCGCGTTTTTTTTTCGTTCGACAATTTTTGCTTGAAGATTTATCAATATTGCGGATGCCTTCAGCGGTCAGGTTAGGCTCATTATCATGGTCATTAATGTAATCTTTCAAATGAGTTTCAATAGATAAGTCTTTCCTTTGAGCCAATGCAGATTTAAGTTTGCGCTCTGGTTCACTTAAAGTTGCATCTTCTTCTGCTGGGTTAGCATCTTCATCTGAAAAAAGAGAGATTTAACTAAATTCTTCTTACCACTATTTGCTTAATATAAAAACTGTATATCTTTGATTACAGCAAACAACCAATAGTAATAATACTTTATTGTAATACTTTTTGTGTATTTGAAACTATGAATTAAAACTAAAAATTAGTACATTTATTCATATTATTTATTTTCCAAATCCAAACTAATTTACACAAGCATCACTTTTAGGTTTAAAGATGTCTTAGATATTGAAGAAGCCCAAAAATTTAATCAAAACATTTAAAAGGATCTGTGAAGGTTTGTATTTCTTTGTGTGGAGACGATCAGTAGGAATATTTTAGAAAGTCTGTGTTGCATTCAGCACATGTATAATGTAACATTAATACTGAAAATTTGTACTGTAGCTTACCTTTTTTCTTTTTCTTTTTTGGTTTCTTCTTCCTTTTGCTTCCTTCTGAGTCTCCAAGTAGTTCATCAGACAAGATGTGATGGTTGTTGCTTAGCACCTTCATATCCACATCATCAGAGCGCTCCTTGACTGAGGTGGCAGGAACTTTTGCATTATCATCACAAACACTACTTGTTGATTTAAGGATGGATTTGAGATCTCTGCTTGATTGCATAGTATTCCCACTAGAGTAATAATTTGTTTGTACTTTACGTCTTGGGTCTTCCTGGATCGGGGTTTCCAGTGACGTGTTCATTATTTGCATTTCAATTTCTTTGCTACCACCATGCTTATCATCAATAAGCGACATTGCGGTCTTGGTTAGCTTGTCAGTGTTTGGGGGGTACTCAAATGGTGGTTGAAATGTACCAAAATGCCGATTCCCAACATCATCTGTACATAAACTACTAGTTTCGGAATAATTCTTTGAGGGCTTATTATCCATAATAACAATTTCTTGCAACTCATCTGGGTCTGTGGTACAGTTCCCAATAGATGAATCCGGCTTAAGATTATTCACGTCAATTCCAATTTCAATTCCATTTTTATGCACGCTTTTTAATCCACGCTCATTTATCAGCGATTGCTCAGAAGATGTAAGATTTCTTTCTAAACCACACTTGCCCTTCACTTTCTTTACATTATTCTGTGCAAAGACATCAAACATAATCCCTGATGAGACATCAGTGGCCATGGTTTTACTAGTCTTTGTGTTGTCATCCATTTTGGTGACCTTTCCTTTTTTCTTTTTCTTTTTCTTCTTTCTTATATTATCTGAAAAATGTTTCACCTGATCATTTTCTTGGTCAAAATGAGAACAGACATCTGTATTTGGAGGACTCTTTTTGACATCAGTAACCAATGCGAAAGAGGACTTACGATATTGACTTTGCTGAGAATGTATATTCCTTATAAATAACCTGGCCGAGGTGGTCAACCCTCCAGAACTCAGTTCATGATTGCTAGGAAGTTCAGATCTAGAACCACAACAGTCATCTGATAAGGTCAATGACCTCTCTCCAAAATTCAGGCTATCACTTGATTCATCAGAAGTATAATTAATTGCTTTTTGATTATGCGACCATTGCTCATCCTTAAGATTCACAAAGGAAATCCTACTGTACGTGTGACCATCATCATCAATGCTATCCAAACCTTCGGTAAGCGAAATTTCACTTGGTTCTGACGCGATAAAATGAGGACCAGGTTTAAGATTATCCGCCGGTTTGGTTCGGCCGCAGGCATTCAAATCCAGCGAATTCTTGATATCAAGTGATGATTGCTTGCATCCTAATTGCACACATGAGTCTTTGGAATTTACTGGTTGGCAGTGATCCTCCAGAGTTGCTTTATCATGAGATGCCAGTGAAGAGATACACACATGACCAGATAGATTAGTAGACTCTGGTGTAGCCAGTTTGCTGTTAATACAAGAACTTGTAGGAAGAGAATTCACTGTTTGATTAGATTCCACAGAATCAATTTTTTGTAACTGCAATTCTATTTGATGAAAGTTCTCATCTGTAAGTCTAGCTAATTCTCTAGCCCTTTCTTTGATTTGATCAACCTGAAAATAAAAAACAAACACAAAGTATTTAAAATTAAAAACATTAACAGCTTATATTGCTCCAAAACTTTACAGAAAAAATACTGTTCTGATAGTATAATTTCACTGTGATTGAAATCAAACATATAAAGTAAAATTATATATTTTGATACCAATAAAATAAGATCATTAATACATTTAACTATTTCTTTGACTAAATATTAATTAATCAAGTCATGTAAAATGAAGCATAGTTTAAAGTAAAATAATTATTAGAGAAAGTAATCTTCTCTACTAAATTTTATTTGTACAATATCACTTGCAAAATAATGTCTAAATGATAGATTACTATTATGGAATGACTATTTTTAAAAATTGAGGTTTATGAAATGAAAATTAATAATATTAATATTGTTAGGGTGAGACTGATACATGCAACAAATACAGTTCAAATATTAATTATTAAACAAAACTGGAATAAGAGAAATACAAGACAACATGTTAAATTAATTTGTCACTTAGCAACTTGTCCTTGAGGAGATTTCCAATATTCAATCAACAAACATATTCATAACTGGCAATGCCATAAAAATTAATTATATATTCATGTTTGTTACAATTGAATTTTAAATAATTCAAAAGAAATCCCTAGAGCCCAGCACACACTATGGTCAACGACAAATCCACCTCCGCTTTGTGTAAGCGTATCAGCTTTGCGTGAGCGAATGACGGCGTGACGCAGTCTTCTGATTGTAGGTGGCTGTCCCGCCTCATTACGCTCTCCATGGAATCGCGCCGAAAATCGTCTGCCCACGTTGTGTGTGCCAGACTTTAGAAAATTCTACAATTAAGGACCATGAATGTAAACAATCAGTGGGTAATAAAGTTTGAATACTAAAATAAAAAGGATTTTCAAGTAGTCTTATTTATTACAGTGTAAAAATCCTACAGTAGCAATATCTACTCAATATAGTGTCAATGTGAATTATGAACAGCCCACAATTAAGTGTGCAGCATGGAAGTTCCATATTTTCTGACATTACCTTTATGATATTTATATCACTTGTAAGAATAATTGTAAGTGCTATTTACATTTGTGTGCATTCCTATGCAAAGGTCATTATGGTATGGCTCTCTAAAAATAGTGCAACCCTAAAAATTGTAGGCAATATTACAGTATATCATAGTATAGCATACCAAATTTAGAAACTTTGGTTTAAATTCAGCAATAAAAGAATATTTAAATCTGGAAAATCTCCCAAAAATTCAGATATAGTAAATCTATACATTCATTGGATTTAAGTAATTCCATGAATATTCATAGAATACATAAGACATAAAGACATTGTTCTTAATTCGGCAAGGATGTGTTTCAATGCTAACAATCTATAATAAAATAATAAATAATATAATAATCTATAATAAAATAATAAAAGTCTATAATAAAAATGATTGGTTTGATTCCATGCCATGCTATGTCAAAAAAACAAGAATCACAAACCTGGGCCCCACACAAGCTTACAGTGTTACACGCCCCCAGTTGATACAGGTCAGAGCAAGATGGAAGTAATATGAAAGAGTATTCAGCAACAAATGTATTTTTTATACAGGAGTAGAGTCTGCAATTGGAAAAGAAACCTAAATGTAAAATCATTTCAGCTTGGATATCGGCATTGAACATAAATGACGGACACGGGACAAAACCAAAATTAAATAAAATAATAATATTGTATGTAACAAATACTGTAGTACAGTAAATCAAAATGGAAAGGATACATGTTTCAAAACAATTAGATAGAGTACTTCATATAATACTAGTTTTATAGTGAATGAAGTTTAGCTATAACTAGCTCAAATGACAACTATAAAAATAAATATTAAATTCTATGAATTAGCATAAATAAGAATGACTTGCTCCTTAAAATACTTGCATCATATCTTTGAGAACGAAAAACATCTTTTTGACCATGTTATTTCTGATGAAAAGATTGAAATAAAGTTTATCTCTATCTGTTACAGTAACTGAAAAAATTATTATAGATAAAATTAATAGGAGAAAATGGAAGAGATTCATAATTCAACATCTATACAGCCAGAGTATTATAATTGTCTATTATTATATCATTAACTTAACCTGAATATCATTAGAGACTCACCAAATTAGTAAACAGAAGTAGCAGGCCTTTAATCTAATTGGGATCTAATTTGTTTTCGATGTCACTGCTTAGTGTGCTCTCATTTCAAAGTATTTAAAGCACATTTTTAGAATGTACCAGGGGGTTTAAGCGGGCCAAAAACAATATTTATCAATTTGGCTAATTTGGTATGAAAATAATTAGTCAAAAGAAATTTGATTAACCAAAAACAAAAGAATATAATCAATAATAGAAATAATTCCATTAGCTTTTTGGCTAATTTTGAATGGAAATTAGCAAAATTCAGCTTTATTAGGATTTGGCTATGACAGCTTAACCACTGCAGTGGTGGATTTTATTAAATGTGTATAAACTTTAATAAAAGAATGTATTTCAATTATTGAATCAATATTCTGACCTTAAATTCCGATGTTGAGCTCAAAAAATTCTTAAATTCTAGGCCTATCTAACCTACTCAATAAGTATACTGATCAGGGAGGTTCTGATCATCACTGCATGTGATTGCCAACCACTGTGCAGTGTATACTAGGAAGTTCAAATGGAAACTAATTTTCGTACCATGACATACCACATACATGCCAAGTTTGAGTTTGGCTGTGGATGGAGATTTGCACAGGAACGAAACAATTTAGGCGTGGGTCGAGGGCCCGCCCAGGGCCCCGGAAATTTTTAGGCCTAGATGCTCTTTGGTGCACTCTGAGCAGATCTCTAGTGCTCAAATTAAATCTTAAAAATGGGGTAATATATACTAACATTTTTTGAAAAATAAAATTCTATAGCTTTATTTCAGTGTTAAAACTCTTAACTTTATTTATTTTTTCAACAAAATTTTCAAAATACTCAAATACACGTTTTACATTTGACAAACAATTCTTTTGGTAAAACAAGTTAAACAGAAAAGCAGATCTGTGTAAAAGAGATTCTGAAGCATCATTTGCTCTCTTTTGATGAATGTAACTGGTTGTATGCCCAAGTTGCACCCTTAGCTTTCTTTAAAATAGAAATGACGTAATGTGTACAGCGCCACCAGTGTTAATTTTACACGAATACATTGTTTACTATCGGAACGGCATGTATTTTCGCGAAGCGATAGAACTTTCGTAGATTTTATATGCCTTATAAAACTACAGAATTGTCACGTTTTGGATATTTTTGTATTAAATTGTGGGTTTTTATAAAAAATCTTGAGATTATTAGAAAAGCTGGAGATTTTAGGCTAGTGGCGGGAGAGCTGGAGGTTAGGGCGAAAAGCGGGAGTCTCTCGCCAAATGCGGGAGACTTGGTAGGTATGATACCACGATGTTCATTCATCATTAATCAATGTGTTTGAATCAATATTAGGCCTACAGGAAAATAATTTGTTAATAAAACATTGATAACATTGTTCATTTTGTAGGATGCTTGAATACCATACAAAATTTAGGAATATCATATGAGTGAGCACTGTATGTGTGTAAACGTCTCTCTCTTAATCTGTCCTGGTCCTACAGCTAAGGTAGGCTGCAGGCTTATGGCGCCTAGCCTAAGCTTAGCTACTGTAGCCTACACAGTGGCTGTAGGCCTATCTAACCTAGGCCTAGAACTTACGATACAATATATTCAGCTATTGTACGATATTCCTCTCATGAATAAATTTAGGCCTTTTGCAATTCGCGAAATTTTCATGTCACAAAAAGGGCCGAAATTATCAATTCGCGAAAGTGTCTGGTTTTACAGTATCTAGGCTAAGCCTATGAAGAATGTAAAAATATCAACTTTTTTACAATAGTTGATTCTAAAAACGGTTAAAAAAAAAAATGATGTAGAGAAATGCCATCAAACGGGCTGAAAAGCTCTAAAACCCTGGAGCGCAAGGGGGCTAGTCCCGACTTAACACCAATGGGGTCGTGTAGGCCCCCTATACCCCTGGCCTATTTGAATTTACTCTCCTGTTACTTCCATATTTCTCCTGCTACTCAAATTCATAAACCCCTGTTCTTTATTAATAATTAAATAAATACCATTACAGTAAACTATAATTCAATACAATACTCCAATAAATTATAATTTTAAATTTAGTCTAACAAACAAATATTGTAATGTCCTATGAAAGATCCGTATTATGTCAATTTTATGATTGTCTTTTAAAGAAATTTTCAAATAAAATCAAGGGTGATAAAGAGATTGAAATTTTATTTTTTGGTGATTTGCTTATACTAGTTCATTAAACTGACCATATACCAGTCAAAGGACAGTGCAATATAGATAGAACTGTATAGTATTTGTAATGTAAAATACACAGTATACAGTATATCTATTAATTTTAATTTCTAATTTTCAATTGAAAAATATTAAAAACAGTATAAACATTTATAGAATAAATGTCAATCAAAGTAAGTAATTAGAATATAATTAATTTCCAATTTGATTTTTTTTAAAACTACAGACCATGCAATTATTGTTTATGTTAGTTGGCGTGACCTGTGAATACTTTATATAGACAGCATGTGAACCTGCAGCTGACAGGCTCTAGTATGGTTACTGTAACTGTGACTATATAAATCAAATGCCAATGTAGACAGTCAATATGTATACTCTGTCAAGGATGTCAACAAAATACCACGTAATCAATGCTAAATACAATCTAAGATTTTACTAACCTACGACCTATTACCTATGAAGGATGGGTATGACATCTTAAAAAGTCATTTTTTTTTCATTAACAAAACTTCCGATCGTTATACCATGTTTATTAACAGAGTATCTGTTGATTATTATTACAGTAAAATATCCCAACTACAAACATCTCGATTTCTACGAACTTGATTTGTTGCGATGACGTCATTACAAACAATGTTTCTAACTACAAAAACACTTAAAAATGTATTGTTACATCAGCTAAGAAAACATTTATACCAATAAATTGACATAAAATTTTGTTTCAAGCAAGAAATATTAATCGTTGTCAGTCGAAATATATTCCATTTTGAACTGTGCATGCTTGTCTTTTCAGTAGGACTAGAGAATCTCACTTTTTGTTCATTTGGATTCGCATCCTTTACGAAGAGAATAACACTCATTTTTGCTATTAATGGTGAAAATAATTTTAATACTTTACAGTGAATACAATTTTAGCTTCTGTCCAGTATTATTTTGTTACAGAAAACAGTAAAATCAAAGTCATATTTTTTGACAAAAATTTGCTCTCATGGCAAGGCTTAGGCCTACCTAGCCCTGGATATTTATCATACTGTACAGGTTGCCCTGTCTCAGTCCCTGGGTCATGGTGTACGATCGCGAAATACGATCAACTTTTGTAAACACACAAAGGCTTCTGGCCTCTGCTACATATAGTGGGTGTGCTTTCTGTCTATTTATTTTGTTAAACTATAGTCAAATATAATAAATTCAGACATTATTTCTACTTTCACAAATTCACTGTATAATCGGAGTACATTTTTTTGAGATGTTGTTGCAGTGCTTAGTGCCAGCGCTGACTGTTCCATTTTGTTTTCAAGGGGTTTTCTCATGTGTGAGAAAGAATAGGCAATTAGTTGTTTTATCCAGGTTTTCATGACATAGACTCTTTTTGAGATGTTGTTTTCAAAAGGCTGTTGAAACAGGCTGATTTTGCTATTGAGACATGCGCAAAAATAGGTACGAAATACCAGGGACAAATTGAAATTAAAGGCCATTATTCTACAAACCACATTAGAAAATGATCCAGAAAAAATATTTATACCTCTCCTCTGATTTCTCAAAAAAATATAAGTCTGCTTAAGCAATATCTAAACAATGTCAAAATTATTAGTGTTAGTCGTTCAAACAAAACAAAACAAGTAAGAAATTTAAATACCATTACAGGGATGTCACCAGCTTTTTAGAGTGCCGGTCGGCGATCATCCCGCGTTTTCCCGGGGAAGGGGGTCGCTGTATTCGTGAAAGCTCTTGAAAACCAAAAGGCCTAAGTCAAGCAGGCCTAGGCCCAAGGCTAGCTGACGCGATTTTTTTAGGCTAGGCCCAGGTAGGCCTAGGCCAGAATTTGAGGAATGCAACAAAACAGATGAAGATGAGACTTACTGTAGGCCTAATTAAATTCAATAGTTGACATGCTTTGATTTAGATTAAAAAATATTAATGAACAAATCCCGGCGACAAAGCGTCGATCCGACTGTACCAGCCGCTTTGTTTGCCATAATTTCATATGTTTGACAATTACCACGATGAATGTGTATGCCACTGATTCATGTGCACTCATGTATTTATTTTTTGTCCATTTACACATTATATATCAATTATAACTAAAAGTGAAAAACTTAAATACAAAATGAAAACAAAGTAAAGAAATAAAACATAAATCAGGTTTCGTAAATTTTTAATAATCTTCTTGCCCCGGATCATGCTCTCATAATAAAACACTTGAATGGTCACGATTTCAACTTTAACCTTTGAATGTGTACAGCAACCATGTCATGCCGGCCCACGACGTTCGCTATGACTCAACTGGGCCTAGGCTGTTCAGTTAGCAATGAATAGCAGGGCAGTGCAGTTTTAATTTTTACAATTAACGTAACCACGGAAACATTTATTGTATTCTTCTTGTCTTCATCTATCAATTTAGCTTGTCTATTGTGTTTAGGTAAACTAATTATTTTGTTACAATTTGTAAACTGTTGAAATAATAGTGGTGGTCGGGAGCCTGTAAATCCTGTTCGGAAATGTTGAGTGCTGGACGGGCCCGTCCACCGCCGACCAGCGTGGCGACATCCCTGCCATTATAATTATCTAACTGAAATATAAATACTGTATATTGATACAAAATGATCAACACCCACTCTAACGTAATAGAAATAAGTAATTTCAATGTTTTTGTTTACGAATAATATAATATCGGTCAACCTATAGTAGTACCTACAAACATCACAATTTGGAAAAGGTTTACTGTTTTAACAGTATAGATTAATATCAGTATTAATTATAGGGTAGAAAATCTTGTTGCAACTTTAAAAAATAAATCAATACAACAATTTTCACCTCACAATCATTACACTTAATCGAAAATTACATAAATGGTGTACAGTACTGCCAGTGGTAATAGTAAGTTTCACAAAATTGAAGGTTGGAATACACTGTCACTTTGTTGTCTGTGAATATATTTTATAAACAGCCTTGTAAGAATTTTGAAGTGTTTGGGTTACATGGTTCAAAAGACGAATAGTAATATTAAAAAAAAAAAAAAAATAGGATTGTTTGACAGTTTCATAACCCACAAAAGTATGAAGACTTATTTCCAGTATGATCCTTCTCATGTGATTGGGCAGTAGAAGTGCGCTTTATAAGGAAGAGGTGCATTATATAGTAAATGCCTATACCAGTACCAGTACACCGGGAGACAATCCCCTACTCTTTGAAGAGTGAGCTGTGTTCTTTTACGTGCACTTGGGTCATATTGCACACAGGACAAATGGCTAATAAAGGATAAATGGTACAGCACACACACACACTGGCTAACACCAGTTTAGCCAACAGAGTTAAAAGGGAAATAGAACCTTAAAAAAATCAAGCCAAGCGTCCACTATTGAAAAATTATTGCACTGTGGGGGATAGGCAAATAACACCGGGAGTTGCAGTGATGACGTCACGATTGACTTACAATAGGAATTAAAACTCAATATAGGCTACGGTATGAATCATGTCTATTGCTTCTTTTATTTGCTTTCAATGTCTCTACTTGGTAAAAATGACAAAGTAGTTGCTGTTTCTCATCAGCCATCTTGGATCTGCCATCTCAGAGTAAAAAAAAAAGGAAAACAAGTGCCCTCATTCTCGTTTTTTCAAAATATTAGGCAGGAAACTACCTTTATCTTTTTAATTGGCCATAATTTAATGAATGTTCATCACTCAAAGAAAATTTCAAAGATTAATTTTTAATGTTGTTTTTGGGAGTGTGTGTAGTAAGTCAGTGATCAGTGTTTAATACCCTACTAAACTAGCAAGAGTCTGAGCCAATATAGGGGTTTCTGGACAAAACGGCAAAAAATCAAAACGGCAATGACCAAAATGGCAATAAACCAAAACGGCAATGATAAGTACCAAAACGGCAACAGACCAAAACGGCAATGTCAACTACCAAGACGGCAAATAGGCATAAACCTAAACGGCAAAGGAGCAAAAATCAATACCAAGACTGTAGTGCCACCGGCTGCGGGCAGTAGTTGATAATTTTCTGAATTGTTTTTTTGTTTTTGTTTTATTTTACACATCCATGACGAATTATTTCGTTAATTTAAAGTGGTATTTATTATTATTATTATTCTTTTTTCTTTCCCGTTTTTTTACTTTCATGACATAAATTGTTTAGCCTCATATTATCTGTATTTTAAGGTTTTAGTTTATGTTCACTGGTTTTATATTGTGTTCCCTCAATCTTTCTTACTATTGAATTTATATGTTGTACTGTTGTTGTGTTGTGACTATTATGATTTTCATTATTATTATTATTATTAATGATGTTGTTCTTTCGCGTCTTTTAGTTATGACAATTTAGCCTCATTTTAACTGTGTTTACCGTTGTACACTTTCATGTTTATAATTGGTTTTATGTAGTGCCACATTGGAATTAAGTTTTACTTCAAAGAAAACTTCCATTTTTTTGTCCTGCCTTGTGTGAACTTTATCTGTTTTGTACAATGTTTTGATAATAAGAAATAAACTGAACTGATGATATACTAAAATAAATATTGAATCAGAACGGTCTGTTGATTTTATTTGAGTTGTATCATTCTGGAAGTGTTGCTGTTTTGGTTTATTGCCGTTTTGACTTATTGCCGTTTTGACTTATTACTGTTTTGGTCCATTGCTGTTCTGGTCTAAAAGTGTTGCTGTCTTGGTTTTTTGCCGTTTTGGTCATTGCCGTTTTGACTTATTGCCGTTTGACCTGTTCCCAATATAGGCCATGAATTAAGCGATGTCATGCGAGAACGTGCAGTTTAAAAAAATTATAAAGTCATCGTAGGACCTACCTACCCTAGGCTAGAAAAAACAATAATTATTGATTGTATGTAGTGGGAAATAAATAACTTGGCCTAGCCCTAGGCTATGCCTAGCCTAGGTCTATGTGAGCCAAGTAACAATAAATATTATTAACAATATTTAAATCAAAGACATATTTTAGTATCAGTATACCTAGATAAATCTAGGTTTAATGAAAATTCTAACTAGTAGCCTGTGCTAGCCTAGCTACATTAACAAATGACCCTGACTCTCATTGAGATTCAGAAACAACCCTGGATCATGTGGTTTGCTAGGTTCACCGTTGTTGTTTGTAATTGAGCCTCTTTTTTATGTACCATGATTATCTGATTTCTTTGTGTCCCAACAAAAATACACTTGGTAACAGACCAACAAAAAAATTATGGCGCTGAAAGGTCACATTTAATAATTTCTTCTTCATTTCAAGACCAGTCTTCCAACGTACATTGCACGACCCCATCAACACAATGCGCCGTTCCTCTCTCTCTCTCATCACCACCACCGCCCTTCTCCTATCGTAACCCTAGCTCAACAAAATACAAACCTGTATTGTGGTCAAATTCTTTGGCATGACTTCATCATATATTTCAAGAAATTTCTCAGCATCTTCCTTTTTGATTGCAGCAGCTAATTGGAGAGACAGATGGCTAAATTTCCACCAATTATTAGAAATACGACAACCTTCCATTTCATTTTAGATCGGCCATTTTTAAAGATGTTGTTATGCACAATACGCATGCTCGGAATGCAAGTGTAGCCGCTTTGAAACAGCTGCCTACATCGATCTCATTTTTTTGGTAAAAAAACTGATATTCTTGTTTTTTTTATGATAGGTATCCATAAAAACCTAAAGGCAGGGCGTGGAATTGATTAGAATTTGTAATCAACTATTAATTATCTAAATACTGTATTCAATATTCACTTGAGTTTGCAAAAAAACACGACCGGACAATAGAGCCTAACTATTATTAAAAAGTCAACGTGACGTAGGGGGCGATTTAATCTGTATGAGCTGATGATTAATTTTTCCTTTGGTAAACGTTGATTTTTAGTCGCTAAGAATGTCTGAAAATGTATTTTTATTCGTACCAAATGTTATTGGTGAGTTACATTGTTGTGTATGATATTCAATTATTTGAAACTTTAAAAATTAAAGTAGCTGCTTGTAAATTATGCTATATTATAGACAAATTATATATAAATTAACGCAGAGACACACACAGGACCTAGGCCTAGCTAGGTAGGCCTGGGCAGGCTAGGCCTAGAGAGAGGAGGATAAGGTTTCTGCTGTATTTTTTTCAACTGGTAATTGACGACGATTTGTTTTTAAGACAGGGTCCTAGTAGGTAGCTTAGTTGAGACTTCGCAGAGCTTTTGTTCATCATATGTGCATGTTTGTCATCATTATAATAGCATACAATAGAACCCTTTGTATAGTATTAAAGCCCCATTCCCGGCAAAATTTCAATTTTTAAGAAAAATCTAATTTTTGTATAATGTTATAAAGATTTATAAATATAATACGGAATTGCTAGTTTAACTGAATTTAAACATTCCTAAGAATGAAAAAAATGTAAAATAAGACTGAATTTTGATTTTTTTTTTGTGTTCCACACAAAAAATAAATGCGGATGAATTTTAATGCCAATATTTTTCCATGATTTATAATAATTTGAGTAATGCAAATGCATATTTTCTAAAAAAAGTCATTTTTAGTGAAATTTTGCCGGGAATGGGGCTTTAAGCCTTAATAGGGGACAACTTCGGGACCCAAAAAAGTGTCCCTGTGTTTTTGGGCCTGAATGAGTAAGGGTGAATAGGCCTTTTTCACGAATCGGTAGACGACATGAAGTGATGACAAACATTGCGAATCAGCGGTGCGTAACCAACAGAAATAAGATAAGCTTTTGGGCTGATTTTTTGACATCATGTTATTTAAAAAATCATAACTCTATAACAGGGCGTCGTATCCAAAAACTTTTTCCAGCAAAATGTTCTTAAAAGACTAGTCTACACCACTATATGATTGAAAAAAAAATTGAAACATTTTTTTGATCTCTGAAATCAAGATTGAAAAAGAAAAGCCTATCTCATTAGTGTATTAAAATAGGTATATGCATTACAGTGCTGTAGTACTAGTAATTCTCTGAACTAGCATTGTTTTAGTTACCATATGAGAGTTTCCTGTGTTAAAAACATGATTTACTATACTATACCTCTTTATAAAACATAACTTGTACTTTATATTAAGAGAAATCTGTATATTATCACTACTTGGAACAGTAACAACACGAAAGTCCTATGCTACTGCACTGTAATGCATAGGCCTATTTTAATACACTACTAAGATAGGCTTCTCTTTTTCCATCTTGATTTCAGAGGTCAAAAACATTTTTCCATTTTTTTTTCAATATGACGCCCCGTTATGGAGTTATGATTTTTTAAATAACATGATGTCAGAAAATCAGCCCAAAAGCTTATCTTATTTCTGTTGGTTACGCACCGCTGATTCGCAATGTTTGTCATCACTTCAAGATGTCTACCGATTCGTGAAAAAGGCTTATAGGCCATAGGTATCATAGGGTGTTCCCTGAATGAGGGTGTTCCCTGAGTGGGTATGTCCCTGATTAGGGGTGCTACCTGAATATGGGTGCTCCCTGAATGAAAGGATTTACCAAAAGGTAGGAGTGGGTGCGGGGTGAGGGTTCTACTGTAGGCATATTTCAACTGGTAATTGGCAACAATTTGTTGTTTGATGAATAGGGAATAATAATTAATAAAAATATACAAAAAAGTTGATTTTTATTTGAAATTATTTTTTTTTTATAGGTTACATGAGAATTGTTCTGGCATTGGCTGCCTTTTATTTCATGACAACTAATTATGTGATAACGTCATTTTGTTATCTGTTGAGTGGATTACTTGATGCTTTTGATGGACATGCAGCTCGACATTACAATCAAAGTTAGTCGCAATGTCACTAATAATTAATGCACCATACTGAAGAACAAGTACTCTATAATAATTATAGGTGACACTTTATGTCATAAATGTTCTTTGTATTTTCATTTTATTCTGTCTGGTGTGTTTGTAATTAGCCGTAAAACATATTTATAAGATATGTATCTTAGTGCCAATTTGTACTAATTTTTTCATGACTATATTTTTTTGTACGTTATTTATGATATTGTTACTGATACAGTATGATTAAATTTTATTATAAACGAATCTAAGAAGAATGGCGCCCTCTTTTGTCGATGCCATTACTGGAGAGTTCCTACTCCTAAAATGACAATGCGGTGTGGTGCACTATAAACAACTACTGTACTGCGTTGATAAACACAACGCAACATTAGATCTTCCAACTTGGGAAATGGCACCCCAGTACCGGCGCTGACAAAAGAGGGCGCTGTTAGAAAAAGTTTTGTCTATATTTATTATTGATATTATTTATATGTGAAATTTTAGGTACAAAATTTGGAGCAATGTTAGACCAATTGACGGACCGGTTAGCCCTCATGTGTTTCTGCATTGGTCTTTCTGTGATCTATTCTGAATACTACTTCTTGTTCCAGCTAAGCAGTGCTTTGGATATTGCTAGTCACTGGCTTCATCTTCATCAGTAAGCAATAGATTTTTTTTTTTGTAGTATTTAGTTTATGAGAAAGAGCTCTGTATTTTTTGTGATTTAAATGTAACTAATAGTAATACAGTATCAGAAAAAACTTCTAGCTAAGCAGTGCTATGGATATTCCTAGTCACTGGCTTCATCTTCATCAGTAAGTAATGGACTTTTATTGTAGACTTATTTAGTTCATGAGAAAGAGCTCTGTATCAGAAAAACATTTTCATATTTTCTGTAATAAAGTTTATATATAATAATAATAATAATAATATAGATTTCATAAGCTTCAAGTTTCATTTATACCCTAAACTTAATAATAATAACAAATATTTATATAGCGCCAATTCAAAATTTATCAAAGGCGCTAAGTGAGGAAATACTGTATAAGGCAAGTTAACATTCCTGTAATAAATTAGTTTTAAGATTTTTCTTTAAATAAAGCAAATCAGACGAATCGTGAACTGAAAGCAGCAAGGAATTCCATGTAAAACAGGCTGAAAAGAAAAGGCACATTGACCATAAGTTTTTGTTCTGCCTTAATTGAGACGTAACTATCAAGAGATTTTTAGATGAACAAAGAAGATGGTGAAGAGGAATATAGTGGGTAATAAGGTGATTTAGTAAATTGACAGGTTGATAAAAACCAAGAGACTTAAATTAGTGTGTAATGTACTAAACTTTCTGTAATAAATAAATAACTGGATCGATGAGGTCAAAAAATTAAGCTGCATTATCCGAAAGTGAATTATAATACCCTATGTGATTCGATGAAGAGATGCCTGCATTTGAATGATGCTCCTCTATGTGATTCATATTTTTTTTTTTTTGTAGGTCAAATTTGTCTGGAAGATCAAGTCATAAGTTGATTGACCTCTCTGGTAACCCCATCCTTCGCATTTACTACACATCAAAGGTAGGCTGATTATTGGTAGTACTGTATATTGTGAAAATGCTTTTTTCTATTATAACTGTTAATGTCATTTTCTGTAATTCTCCAGAAGACGATTGAAGCAACTCAATCGAAACATCGAGACTTTCTCAACTACAACAGTTCTTTTCAGAACTACCTATGTGGTGTACCACAAGCTTCAACATTAATGTCATTTTCATCATCATTTTTGCTTCCATGGTACATTATACATTAGAGATCAATCTCGGTGACTGATTTGCGCACATGGGAATACCTAATATACAATCTCTAATTGTGTGGTTCTTGGTATTTTTGGTACTATTAAATAATTTTTATTAGATTATTTTTATTTTTAGTTTATTACCTCCGCCAACGAAGTTGGCAGGTGGTTATATATTTTTCCCCTGTTTTTTTTTTATTTAGTTATTTATTTGTCTGTCAGCATGTTTGTTGTGAACAGCCAACAGCACATAGTTTTTATCAGAAATTCATCAAACTTGGCCACAATGTTCCTTTTCCTAAGATCTAGAACTGATTAAATTTTGAAAGGTCAGAGTCAAAGTTCAAGGTCACAATCAATGAAAAACTATTTTTATAATTTATTTGTCAATAGCCCATCACAAACTTGTCAAACTTGGTCACAATGTTTCATGACCAAAGATCTGAAATTAATTGAATGTTGAAGGGTAAGAGTTAAAGGTCAAGGTCACAATCACTTTTTATCAGAAATTGTCAAACTTGGCCACAACGTTCCTTTACCAAAGATCTGGAAGTGACTAAATTTTGAAGGGTTAGGGTCAATGGTCAGGTACACAATGATCGAAAAACTTGTATAACTGTTTTTCGTATAGACGTGTGTTTGCTTATACGGGCTTGTCGGTAAAGTGTAAACAAACATGTGACCATTAATTTCAAAGTGTCTAAGTCTGGGGTCCGGGGAAATGTTTGTGCTCCTGAATATATTTACCGGTACTCTATAATCTTTTTGGCTTTTGTCTTTCAGCCAGTATTATTCATCATGTGCTGTGGTAATGAGTTATACTTTTGCATGCTCTACCTTGTCTATTTCACGGAAGGACCAAAATGTAAGATGTTTTCATTTTATGCAGTGCGTGTTTATTCAACAATTTGTGTGATATGTTTTTAGAAATTCTTGTGCATCATAGCTAGAGGGTTGAATGTGAGAACTCACATTTCCACAGTTCTGAAAATTATACCTATATTCACAAAAGAGTTTAACAATCTATTGAAATGCTCAAGGGTTTTGTTGTTGTATCCTCCTGGAAAGCTCTTCAGCTTGCTGGAGGCTAGGTAGTGATGATGATTATGTTGATGTTTATGATCATTTGAGGATTATGAATGTATAACCTAATATGTATCAAGGTAATCAGATCTCATGACATTGTTATGACAATGAAGAATATCTGTATCTGTAATGATGACAGCGATGTATCAAGGAGTCTCGAAATGGAGGGTGGCTGATGAGGGG
>NW_022748146.1:56817-59252 GCF_011630105.1 Anneissia japonica | reverse complement strand
TGAGGAATCCCAGCTCGCAGAATAAGGTTGTTTGAGGTGAATTTTAACTACTTGAGTGGGACTTTTGGTTGAACTGAGGAGTATTTTTGTGGGGCCTAAATACGCCAATAAATCTAAAATTATGGGGATGATTATGGTATTGATGTTAATTTTGGTTGTGTTGATGTTGATGATAATACACTGGAGTTTGTCTACTGTTGTTTTTTTCTTCTGTAGTCCTGTTTGACATGGGTCTGTTTCGCTTGTTGATGTACATCTCTCTGCCCATCATGTTAGTGAAGGCGCTCATCAGCCTTGTGCACCTAATTACTGCCTCCAAGAACATGGTTGCCATTGATATGGAGGAACGGAGTAAGTCAAAGTGAGGAAAACGTTTTTTTAGGTAAAAATTTAAAAAATGGACAAGTGTACAGCACCAGCTGATACAAAAAAATGTATTTGTTTCAATTCTATTAACCCAGGTGCATTGTACATGGTTCCTAGAATCTTAGCTGTTGATTGTATTTTTGTTAGCATGTCTGGTCTTGTATTTAGTTGTATTATGTTTACTTATAGCTTATAAAGTGGTTTACTTATAATATATAAAGTACTGCTAGAAATTATGCTCATTTAACAGCCCCCCCCCCCAAAAAAAAAATGATCAAAAATGAACAAGTCAGTTGACTCGTACATTTTAATCTCATAGGATGTGTACCATAAAACTCCTGAAAATAACCCATTACTCTATTAGTAACACTCTTATAATTGTAAACCAGTCTAGAAATTAATCTACAATAATAACCCACTATGCTAATAATAACCCATGGCCCTTCTAATTGTAAACCACCCTAGAAATTAATCTATAATAATAACCCACTATGCTAATAATAACCCATGGCCCCTTCTAATTGTAAACCAGCCTAGAAATTAATCTATAATAATAACAAAATTGTTTGTGTTCTAGACGCCCGCAAATAACCTCTGAGGCGTTTTGTGCAATCATTTTTTTCTTTGTCTTTATTTCTTTTTTTCCCTTTTTTTTAACCTCCCAAAATGGGGGTCTGGCCCAGAGACCCCCTCCAAGTTCACCCCTGGTAACCCACCCTAAAAAACAGTCAAGGGATAGTAACAGTGTTATTATTAGACATTTTATGGTATTTTGCAGATCCACTTGTGTATATCTCACATGTCCTTCCCTCTTGTGATTGCTTGTTTTATTGAATTTTTTTATTAACCAGATTCAAAACAATGAACCCAAAAAAAAAGATCAAACACAGCGACTCAGACTAAAAGAATCGTCAAAAAAGTAAAACATTCCATTCGGGTCCAACTCCCCATATCAATGTGATGTGAGAAATGTGAGAATAGTAAATTTCTTGCTTATCATTTCCACATGCTTATTTCTCATCCCTTGCACTCATGTATTTCCAACATATACATCATCAAACTTTCAATATTCTGAGTATACATTTCTACCTTCCTTCCATATTTTATTGATATTTTGACCAATATTTCCTTTCTGTTTATTGCAAATAAGACAAAATAATAAACACAGGTATATAGTTAATTACATTTTCCATCATATATTAGCATGTTGAAAAGACACAATTGTATAAAATAGGCCTTCATGCTTCAATGTGAACAAAAGTCAACAGACACTAAAAGTAATTCACAGGTATAAAATTACATTTCATACATTAGCATGTTTAAATAACACAAGGGTATAACTTTGCCTTCCAAACTTCATTCTGTAAAAAGAATAAAGGTAATTAGCTAATATAAATGCCTTCAGTAATTTTGCTTGTCAAAAAAATGTACAGTAATACAGAAAGATATAACCTCTCCATACTTCATGCATGTGTAAAGTTACACATCATACTTGTCATGTAGACAAATATATATTTTTAACAATGACAGGTTTTTTAGCAAAACACTTTATGGGTGAAGAGCATGATTAAATTTAATTTAATATTATCATCATTATTATGATTAATATGTGTGTTATTGCCTTCCATACTTTAGCATGCCCATTGCTATTTTTATTTTTCTAAACAAAACCATCCTCAATGTCACATTTCTATGTATTCCACATCCCATGTTGGTTATTTATAATAATTTTAATATACAGTATTATTTTGGTATTAAGTTTTCCTTGGGATAAGTTACTTTAGAGCATACTGGAAACAATTATATTGTAATATAATAGGACATCATCATTTTATAATTTTAATTGATTACTTTTATATTTGACTGACAATGACTTGATTTCTCTTACAGTGTAGATAGTGCTGATGAGGGATTTTAAATATAATGTGAGTATCTTTGTTAGGTGAACAGAGTTAGTGTTCTATAATAATTATATATTGATTCATTAAATTATGATTTTATTTAATTTTTAGTTCCTATGCATGTAATGCAATAGGAACTATTGTAATCACTCTTGCTATTTCCTATGT
>NW_022748146.1:18508-56434 GCF_011630105.1 Anneissia japonica | reverse complement strand
GCTCTGGTTATTTAATAAACTTCTCACAAGACAGTGATCGACACGAGGCAATTAAGAGCTGGGGCTATTGGACTATTCCAGTTCCCCCATCGGGGAGGCTTTCATGTCGGGGAAATCCCAGCGCAGCCACTGCTACAAACACATGTTTTGACACTCGTTTTGTGAACCTTAGCAACAAGATCTAGGGGTGGAGCTTAGCGGAAAAGTTCATTCACCTCACTTCAGTTCAATTAATTCACAAAAAATTACAGTTTAACCATATGAAATTAATTCATGCTTCTCAATTTATGTCTAACAATATGTGAAAAGTTGTAGAATCTTTCATTTAGCATTTTTATTTTATTTTTTAAATTTATTATAATATTATTTATTGTAAATTGGCAATTTTATGTTTTTGGAATAAACATTATTTTTTTTTTCACAGGCTTCAAGCATTAGGTATTGAGTCACCCTCCTGTTTCAGTGTCTTTGCATCTGCTTTCAACTTGTGTATTTGTATACAATACGGTAGTAGTTCCTCAGCACTTTTTAGATCAGAATGCAAGGCTCTGTATTTATATGGTGAGGTTTGGAATTAGCATTCCCAAGTAGGGGCATGAGTCAGCCCCCTGTTTTAGCACGAGCATCAATTTTTAGCACTAAATATTTGAGGCATATCATGGCAAAATGGTTAAGTTGTCGTACAGCCAGTATTGAGTAAATGAGCTTTAAGATATGGGAGTTCAAAAAATGGTCTAAAAATCCATATATTTTTTCACTATAGATCAACATTTTAATGTCTAATTAATCATGTCCCAAAGTCTTGGTTTTGGAAATGATCAACAAATTGTTTATTTATTGTTATTTTTGTAGTTAATTTTATTATATACAATGTATGCACAAATAACTTTGAAAGGCGATTACTCAAAATTGTACCTTGACTCCAAGAGTGCTGTACTTTCACTTCCCAATAACTATGGCTTGAAATGTCCAATTTCAATGAATGGCTCTCATTTTCCAGATTACATACTGAAAATAACCTGAATTTTAATTTTTTGCTACAACATGCCTCATTTATTTTATTAGTATCCAATTTACTGTTTTTGGTTAATGAAGGAGCAAAAGTTGGATAGTTGCTTTGATTAGCAATTTATTAAGAAATTTTATGGGGCTTTTATGAGTAGGATTAATGATGGTTAATTTAACAGTATAATAAATACCATTGACTTGTTTGCCACTTTATCTTAAAGCAAATAAATTTGTCTTTTGAGTCAAGGTGATATTCTGGAGTACACACTTAAAATATATTTTGGCTGGGGAAGTATCGCTTCTCACCGTATTTTACTGGACGTGGGTAAATCTCAGAGGTCCCAAATTGGTGAAGTGAAATTTCTTGGGAATATATCGTTAATTGAAGTGAAATAACTGAGTTATTTTTTTGGTGTATTACCTACATGTATGACATGTTAATTCAACGTGTGTCTTGCCATTACCAAAAGCCATTACAAATATTTTAACAGAAATAGTAATAGTTTGCTTTTTGTAAGTCCAAACAATAGGAAAAATAAGTCATTTTCATGTTTTATTGAATTTAGGTGGTGATGCAAAGGCATTAAGTTGTTTAAATTAAGTAACCTAATTATTTGGAAGAGAAAAATGTTGTTTAATTATTAAAAAATATGCACTTATGAGCCATTTTAGTATTCACAATGAAAATTACAGTATACATTTTCTGGGGGAAAATAAGGAAAAATTCTGGGAAGCGGGGAAACGCCTTAAAAATCTGCGAAACCCGCAAATTTCTGGGAACTTGGGATGTCTGAAATCTCAACCATTTTTTTTATACAACCAACCTTTTGGAAATTGGGCTCTCTTAATATTTAGATTAGCTCTCCCCAACAGGGGATCCTGGTCTTCGCCCCTATTGGTGGCTCCTTTGTTTGTATAAAACTTAACACAGTAGGATTGACCAGTAGTCAGATTCAATTAAGCATTGTATCTGACTACATAATGTCTACGTAAAAAAAATGATTACAAAAGAATTATATTATTTTAAAAAATTCCAAGTGTTTTTTTTTTTCATAGAATTTCTGAATTCGATATTATTAGTGAAAGAAATTAAGCCTTTATTATTATATTTGGCACTTTTGACTATTGTACAGCATTGTTATGTATGTTTAGCAAAATAGAAAGAAAATTGTTTAGTATAGTAGTACACTAATAAAAATTCAGCATACCTTTCAAATAATATTTATTGCTTGTAAAAATTAAACTGTTTAAATAGTATATGGTGCTCATGGGATATTGTAATGATGTTATTACATATATTAAGTACTGTATGAATAAAATATACTGCCTCACCCAAGGCACTATCAAAAGATAAGGTATTGGAAATATTGATATTAATAATGTGACTGACTTGGTGAGAGTACTGAACCATTCTAGCATGTTACAGTTGCCAAGTCTCATGCATAATGCGCGAGTCTCGCGCATGAGTTGTATGTTTTATTATTTCGCACACTTAAAAATGTTTATGGTATTTAATGCAAGTGGTGGTTCGGTTAATCAGAGATTGGAGGGAACTTTGCTTAATAAGTAGTTGACCAAACCATAGAATCCCATGGTTACATCATAGAACATCGTCCCTTTGCTCTATGGTTACATCCTGTCCACATGCTTTTGTTGCAAAATTAACCCCTTGAACTATGAATGAATACACTCCAAATTAATAGCTTTACCCTACTGTACTATAAAAAATTAATTAATTAATTAATTAATGAGGAGGAGGCTGCGGCGGCAGCATAGCTAGGTGATGACAGGCTCATGTGCAAGATTGATTACCGGGTCCTCTGACGTGAAGTGTCAACCGAGGCCCGTAGCCTGAGTAAAGGTTCGGGGTTTGGCAACATTATCGTCGTCATATTTTCAATGCACTCGGATATTGGACAAAAGTATGTCCATTGTCCACAAGTTGGGTCAGGCCTATATGATTTATGACGTCTGTTTTGTATAGAAAGTATGAGATGCACAAAATATCAGTTCAGCCATTTGTTTACTTCTTATATATTCCTTAAGTTAAAATATCAAAATTAATCAAATGAATAGTAAAAAATAAACAGAATACCTATATATTGAAAATGAAAAAAAAAACCAAAAAAAAAAAACACCTATACAAATGCAAAATCGAATCTCAAATCTTGTATCCTAGCTGCTATTGTGAACAACCTCATACACCCTGATACTAGAGGAAATTGCCACTTGATTTCCCTTTTCCTCTCCTTTTCCTTGCTCCAAGTCCCTGGAAGCCCCGACGTTTTAGCATCACACAAGCCGTATTTGTTTAATTTAAACAATTTTAGGTGTTGATTAACGTTTTCAGTTTTTGTTTAAAATAATTTAAAGAATACACAATTGAAATGAACACAATAATCAGCAATTATTGCCTAATACATTATTTGAGGGATACAGATGAATTCATTGACATTGAAAACATAGGTGTAGACCCCAAAACTAAACATTTGGTCTCAATGTTACTAAAATTAAGGAACCACTTAACATCCAATTTTAATAACCTTTGGTTGTCTTTTAAAAATTAAATTGGAATCTTTTTTTAAATTATAATTTTGTTTATATAAAAATGAAACAAATAAATAATAACAATATAAAATGAATACCTCCAAATTAACAAGTTAAAAAAAACACACATACACTAATGCAAAATCCAATCTAAAACCTTATGCTCAATGCCAACCTCGACAGTATATCCTGGTACTACAGGAACTTGCCAAGTAGTAATCCCTTTCCCCTACACTCTCCTTTTCCTCTTTCCAAGTCCTTTGAAGCTCCGACATTTTACTTTTACACGAGCCTTATTTGTTTAAATTTAAACAATAATAATTAGGTGTTGATTAACATTTTCAGTTTTGTTGAAAATAAATCAAAGAATACACAATTGAAATGAACACAATATCAATTATAATTGTCGCCTCTTACGTTACTTAGAGTGATAGCATAGATGAATTCGTTGACATTGAGAACACCATTGTGTAGACACCAAAGCTAAATATTTGGTCTCGCACTTTATAATTACTGAATTTAAGGAGCACTTAACATTATCCAAATTTAACAACCTTTGGCTGTTAAATTTTTTTTAAAATAATCTTGTTTATAAAATGAATAATAAAAACATAAAAAGAATACAAATAAATTAAAAACAAGTAAAAAAAAAACCTACACTAACCCAATCTAAAATCTTGTGCTAAATGCACCCCCTAGGCCCTTATTAGTGTTGAAATAAATAAATAAAAGTGTAAACAATACGCGGGCCGTATTTGTTTGAATTTATACAGTTTCAGTTGCCAATTAATACAGTACCGTATCATACGCTTATTAATTAGATATCTTCTTAATTTTCCAGTATATTTTTATTTTTTTTTTATACTTTCAATGCAGTTTGATTGAAATTAACATACCATTCCTGTCGTTGCTGTACTTCCGATGCTGCAGTATTCATTTGAAGTTTCTCAGAGCTTGGTCTTTTTCGACATTTTTATATCAGCTTTTAAGCATGTTTGTAAGTTTTTAACTCTAGGTCCGCAACTAGGCTACCCACTTTAATAAATACCTGCTTTCTCCATAACAATAATAAACTAATAATTAATTAATTAATAGTAGTAATAGTTGATAATAGATTTTTACTTTAGTGTGATTTTGAAATAACAATATTACATGTGCTTTTCAATAAGGCTATTGATTAACAATACATTGTGATATAAATGAAAATACAAAACACAGTCTATGTTAATATTTTATCTCTCATCCTGGTCTTCGCCATGGCAAACTGTACAAAGGTCACTCTACTTTTGCTTTGAAAATGGAAAACTTTACTCACTTGGGATAACATTTAGCTCTTAAAAATTCAATAAACTTACAGTGATCAGAATTAAATTACTAAAAGTTCAAAAATATATATTTAATAGGAAAAATCCGAAAAATGGTAGGTCAGTAGGAAATTTTTTTTTTTAATTTAATTTTTTTTTACCAAAAATTGTTTATGCCTAAAAAGTAGAAATACACAAAAATACAACAAAGACCATTTTTAAATCTATATTGAAGAGCAAAACGATTGCATAACATTGTCGCATCGCCTACCGTCATAAAGCCGGTTTTCCACTAGGCAAATTTACCTGCATGAATCGAAAGCGTCAGTTTATATGCATGTGCATTCACATTTCTATCAATTTTTTGCGTAGCAAAAAAAATGTGCAATCAATCAGAGCTCATAAAGCGTACCGAAGATTTGATTCACGCGAATAAATTTGCCTAGTGGAAAACAGGATTTAGATATAGGCCTATTCCAGCCTTTTTAGCTCATTAAAAAAATATTTTTCTATGTTAGAAAAAAAAAAAAACCAAAATGCTGACCGTCAATTTCGAACATTTTGGGTGGCAGTCGGGCGTGGCCAACACGTTAATTTTCTTTATTTGGCCTAAGCCATAAAAACTCTTCCCATGAACCACCAGGGATTTTTTTATTCCATCCCTTGGTTGGGACCCCCGCCGGTCACGTCGGACCCCTCGTCGGCAAATTTCTGGCGCCACCGCTTGTAGCAGTGACATTGTTCCGCATCGAGACGATTTTATTGTCGAAGGCCATATACAAATATTCTACTATTACCATTAAGAATAGTTGTGCTAAATCAATTTAATTACCTCGTTTTAATTGGCTAGATATAACTTTGATTTTTATCTGATTGGTCGGTTTTTATTTGTTTTCTGTATACTTCTGTAAATATTGAATGGGTATATTGTATGGGTGAGATTTTCTCATCAGTATTCTTGAAAATGATCAAATAGATCGAAACATTGAATCAAAATGTCTCTGTCTCTTTTTGAAATTTTAAAATTTAGCATAACATAATTTCCCATCCAGTCCAGCATAGGAGCCTAATTTGATTCGCATCGCTGGTCATACAACCAAAGATCGTTTGGACATTGACACCTTGATGAGAAGCGAGATTGGAAGCCCGAAAGGCAAGGAAGGTAAACATTATTATTTCAGACTTGTGTAATCCCACCAAATACTTGTTTTCATAAATTGTATGTATCATGTATGTATGTATGTATTGCATAATCTAACGCAATGCCTTTTGTCTATGATAATCCATAAATAACCGATGTAGGGCCTACACTTAATCACTAAGATAAGAATCACTAAGTAAGGCAACGATTCCATTCAGAAAGAAAGGAAGGTAGGTAGGCATGAATGCCTAGTGTCTAAAAAAATACGTGGTGGGCTAGGGCGAATCCTACCCCTAGCCTCTAACTAGCCTAAGTAAGGGCCTAGTCTAGGCCTAGGTAACATCTCGCTCCCTGGTGCATACATGCCAAGGCTCATGCATTCGACGTCCGTTTCACACTCTCTCACGCCTAAGGACCATTATCACGCATAGGCATGTGATATTGCCTATAAGAATAGAATAGGGCCTAATTAAAAAATGTATGTATAGGCCTAGGCCCTATGAGCCTAATTTGTAGTTCTCTCGCTAAATATACATCACCTACTGTACTTAAAATAGGATTGGTTTTGTTATACACACATTCGAACACTAAACTAAAAATGGCACACTGAACCAGGGTTAAGTTCAGTTGGCTTTCTTATCTTAAAGTAAAACTCTCAACCAATCAAATGGAGCTGCCTACAATATCACTGGCTGCGAAATACGTTGCACGTTTTACTGTTTTAAGGAAGAGTAAATCATTTCAGATACAGTTCTCAGCTTAACTTTGAATCAAAGTACAACCAACAAACCAGCACATTTGTTTGATCATCCCTTTTCAGAAATGTTAAAAAAAAGGCCAAATCATTGGCAACATGGATCTGTATCATGTTAGAAGCACCACAACAACCCTCGTTTAGACCCTGGCCGAGGAAGTCTTGAAATGAGGTGGGGGTTCAGTGGAGTGAAGGGGAGTTAGCGCCAGCTTTGTAGCAGAGTGCTTAAGCCCCCGTCTGAAAGGTCAAGCCCACCGCCGCCAGAGCCTGTCGAGCATTCGGCCCAAATATTTATTAAAATAGGCCTACTGCAAGCCAATAGATGGCCAGAAAAGGCACTCACAGAGTCTCATTCAGCCCATCAAGAGGTCCCTATTTTTTTTTTTTAAATCTTATTTTCATATCCTTATTTCAACCCCCCTCCCTCTCCCATCTGACAGCTTAGTCTCCCAGAAAAATATTTCCACACATATTACTGGTGGTGCACAAAATAAGGTGATTTTTAACTACTTTTTGCTTGAAACTTTTTTAATGTGAGTGGGAGGTCCAAGCTTTTTTTGGGAGTGCCCCCATACTGTAAAGTACGGCCTACTGTACACTGGGAAAATATCCTCCACGCACAAATTTGGCCTAGAAATCTGTTTTCCGCACACATTTAGCCGAAAATTAGACTTTGCCTAATCCTGATACAGTAAACAATGTACAGCAATTACGATTCTGCGCACTTAGTTTCCGAGCGATTTGCCGCGCAAATATGTGCGGGTTTTTTAGTGTCATCCACCTAAAAAACCAGCTCATATTTGCGCGCCAGTTAAAAATTTTGCAGATACAAATTGTGCCCCAAAAATTGTATGTGATTTTAATAATGCAGGCTTGTAGCTTAGTTAAACAGGGAATTGTTACAGTACTATATTTTTTTTTTACAATTTGTCATTTCCTTTTTGCAGAGTGTGGTCATTTTATGTGGCAATGGCATTTCTACGAGGGAAAGTACTATGCCTGACTTTGTTAGGGACTGTTGATATTGTTCTCACCATATTTCTCTATTCACACGGCTTTAATAATGCACTGCTCTCGCATGCATTCACAGACTCATTCAGCACCAGCTTTGTTGATCTTTGTCTGCTAGGAATACTACGGGGGACTATCATGCTAGGAGCTGGTCTCGGTCTGTTTCTCAATCTTAATGATGGCAGACGACGAATACACACATCTCAGTCATTGATAACATTGCTAGCGGGATCAATGATTTTCTATGCAGTAGTTAAACTTCTAATATATTCTATGAGAGTAAAGGATTTGTCCCACCATGTATGGTTCTGGACGCTATTTTCATGGACAATTCTTGCCTCAATATTGTTATATATATTTTGGAGATTATTACAATTGATTATGAATCAACCTCGTGAGACACAATCTCAAATACTCCTGATAAATGAAGATAGTGGCACTCATAGTAATTTTACAGTAGAAGTTCAAGAACCTAGTGAATCATCTTCATCTCAATCAACATCTGCAGAGGAGGAGGATGATGACGAAGAGGAAGGTTCAAGAGCATCTTTGTTCAGACTCTTCTCATACTCAAAACCTGATATACCAATTATTTTGCTTGCATTTGTAGCTCTTGTTGGAGCGTCTATTGGTAAAGTTATTACAGCCCCCCGCTTTGAATAAAACCCCCCCCCCCCCCCCCTCCAGAACCTCATTTGAAATTATCACTGAGCCCTCAAATAGATGCCTCCCGGGAGTTTACAGTTTATATATTCCTCGAATGAACTTTCCCCCCACCCCCACCAAAATGACACTAAAAAAAACTAATGGAATCAACATCATTCTTAACACATTTAATCTATGTTCTACAGGTATTCCACTAGAATTACGTTTCTTCTAACCTGGTTGGGATCACACAATTACACATTTTGACATTAGTGTTTTGTAGTTCTACATTTACAGTGAAATTAAGGGATGTTTATTTGTGTATACGTATCCATTTTACACCAAAATAAATAAACACCTCCCTCAAGATAACGCCTCTCTCGAATATGCGCCCCTTCAAAAACCCTTCTCAATGCCCTGTGGCGTTTATTTGAATAAGTACGGTATATAATTTATTATTTATTATCGTATTTGAATATTACAGTACTTTAATATTAATATAATTGTACCACACTTAACAGCAGTAATTATTTTAATTTCATCTTTATATTCATGTACATTGGAAAATAAATGAATAGAGGAAGTTTATTCATGTCGCATGAAGTAACGTTGTGCATAGTAATGCAATTCAATTTTACTTTCATATATACCAAATCACCAAATGTTTTAATTTACATTTTTAGGTTTCTGTACAACTTTTATTGAGTGTTATTCTTTTTTTTTTACTAATTCTGGATTTTTCTTTGATTTTATTTCCAATAGCTGATATTTATCTTCCATTATATACGGGTGAAGTTATCAATGGAATCGTGGTTGATCGTAGCAAGTCTGAGTTTACAAATGCTATCATTATTATGTCCATTATATCATTTGTAAGGTATGTTATTGTGGTATCAGTATTAAACCAATAACAATTTTTAATTGAGGTACTATTAGTGATTCTTAGCAAACAATAATATTTAATAATAAAGTTTTATAAAGAAATATTTTTTTTTCCCCATTTTTCATAATTGAAAAAGTTGAATTGCAAATGCATCATAAAACGTATATTGAGTTGCAGCTGTACATTATTGAGTATAATGTACAAAATGTAGTGAGCTTTAAAAAACTAATCTTTGCAGTGCCCTTGCATCTGGTATACGTGGTGGCCTGTTTACAGTTGCTATGGCAAGACTGAATATTAGAGTCCGTAACCTCCTGTTTTCTTCAATCACAAAACAAGATATTGGCTTCTTTGATCTCACACATACTGGTAAGTAAATTGTTTAGAAATTCTTTGGGGCATTATGAAACAATGATTTAGCTTGCTGCTTTTAAATCTTAATTATTTGAGGTATGATAGAGAGCATAAGTGTTTGTAAAGTATTGCTGGCCTTTGATGAGATTGGCAAGTCGTTAATAATCAAACTACAGCAGTGGCAGGGAGGCAGGGGGTTTAATCCCCCATCGGACAGGTCAAGACCCCCCTAAAAGTCAGAGCTCGTCAGGCAGTCGGACCAAAAACAAACAGGCCTATGCCAAGCTAACACATGTCTGTCTGGTCCCTATTTAAGAAAAAAAAAATCGCATTTTGGAGGGGGATTCCCCTCCCAAACCATTCCCCCAGCTCTGACCTACAGCGTTTGGGGATGCCGCCGCTCCCCAAACTATCCTTATCTCACTCTGCATTCAGACCCCCCCTTCCCCCGTTGGACAGAAAAAATATATATCCTACAGCCTCCAGCTACTGTTCCACTCCAAAATCTAATTTTTATTATTTTAGGAGATATTACTTCACGACTTACCTCTGACACCACTACCATGAGTGACACCGTGTCACTGAACCTTAACATTTTGCTGCGCAGCCTAGTCAAGATTATCGGTTTTACTGTGATGATGATGCGGTTGTCGTGGCGATTAACTCTGATAACTCTCTTAGCTATTCCAATTATTGCATTGGTGTCTGAAATTTATGGTAAATATTACAAGGTAATCCGTGTAATTATTTTAAATAATTATATTAATTTAATTAATTTAGCTTCTGTATTATAATTATGCTTATTTCAAAGGCTATAGACACAGTAATGTAACACTAGGTTTAATAAATTATATCATCATCCTACGCAGTCCAATTTGGTGTGATTGGTGGTCACTAAGAAGGGAAATATCGTGGCACCCAGGTTGTTATAATGAGTTCCAGGGAATACCTACCTGATACATACCATACATAGATTTACATTTCAATAGATAAATACTCTCTTTTACACAATTTCTCCTGACCTACAGTTCTTGTGACCCTCATAAGCCTTATACTTACTGTATGGCTCCGTGACGCCATATACATAGCGCCCTCTCTACTTTAAATCAGTACGATATAATCTACAGACTGCATTTCTAAAATTTAATAATTAGTTATCCCTAACCGAGGTATATTATACAACATGCACCCTACCTTTGTTTATTATCCTACATATTTGTTCTCTTATCGAAACTAATTGCAATGTTCTCATACTAGAGGGTAAGAAAGCGAACACTATAGTTATAATTAATTACATCTGAAGTACAGATTTCTGAAGTTTGTAGGCTTTCTTTTTGTCAGAAATTATCGAAAGCAGTTCAAGATTCGCTTGCCGTTGCTAACAATGTTGCCGAAGAAGTGATATCATCGATGAAGACTGTAAGGAGTTTCGCTTGTGAGAGACAGGAAAATAAGCGATATGCAAATAAATTAAAGGCTAATTTTCTCTAAATATTTGAGAATGTAAGTGGGCGAAGAAGAAAGTTTGATTCAAATTCAATGTAAAAATCCCTAACTGGATCCCCTCTAATTTGAAATCCTTGATTTGCCACTGCAATGCTATTGGTCTTATGATTCCCTGTTAACATTCTGTTTATTTTTCAGATTTTTGATTTGTCTGTTACAGTTGTCACATTGTTTGTAGGTGGCCATCTTGTATTAGATGGATACCTGAAGGCTGGTCATCTCGTCTCATTTATCCTCTACCAGATAGAGTTGGAAACCGCATTGGAGGTCTGTATTTTCTTATGGTATGGTATGACAGTATACAGTTACACATTTTATACACTTTGAGAATGTGACTTAGCAGTCAGATATCAAAGACCATGGAGCAAGAAAATAGTAAAGACATAGGCACATGTTAAACCTGTTTTTTTTTTTTTTTTTTTTTTGTTTACACATAATAAACTTACTTATAAATATTGTGTATTTACAGGGTTTAACCTGGCCAAAACCAATATTTAACAATTTGGCTAATTCGGTATAAAAATAATTAGCCAAATAGAAATTTAAATAGTAAAAAACAAAAGAATATATGCAATAATAGCTTTAATTCCATTAGCTTAATGGCTGATTTTGGATGAAAACATTCAGCAAAATTCAGCTTTAATTAGGATTTGGCTAATGACAGCTTAAACACTGGTATTATCAACATCAGTTTAAAACTTAAAATAATCCATGTTATTCAGTGGCAATAACTGATATGTCATGGTTATGCTAACAATATGATATATAAATTTCGCTACTTTCTCTCAGGATATCTCAGATGTTTACACTGGCCTTATGCAGGCTGCAGGAGCGGCTGAGAAGGTGTTTGAGATGCTGGACAGAGAGCCTGATAGGGATATATACGAGAATGTCTTCACGTCGGACCAACTTCAAGGGCATCTGGAATTCCAAAACATTTCATTTGCATATCCGTCAAGGAAGGATGCCAATATATTAGAGGTTGGTGTATTGATTGAAGTGGATTTTATTATTGTTGTTCTTTTCACATTCATGTGCTTTTTAACTTGTATTGTACTGTAATTCATATTTTTGTTATTGTCATTATCATAATCCATTATCATCATCATTACTCAACATCACAGGTCATTATCATTATCATCACCGTCTTCATAATAATGAGCGTGAATGTAATCTTATAAAAATTAGCATTATTGTCTAGTGGCGGATCCAGGAATTTGAAATAGAGGTGGCCCAGGGAAGTACTTTGACAGATGGTGGGGGGTGGGGGTGGGTATATACAACCTCAGCCCTGCCATTGTTGGGGCAGAGGTAAGAAAATATATGATTATGTCACCTCTAGAAGGCTGGAAATGGCATTCTCAAACTTAAAATTAAAATGTAATTTTCTTTTTTCTCCAATTTTTTACAATTTTGAAAAATTTAGGGGGCCCCAGACTGGTAGGGCCCCACCCCTTGAATCTGCCACTGTTATCAACATGAATCACTAATTAATATCATTGTAATTACTATTATATAGAAAACCATTTAATAACTCATGTTGCCTGTCACAGGATGTATCATTTGCCATCTCACCTGGTGATGTCGTGGCACTGGTTGGATCCAGTGGCAGTGGCAAGAGTTCTTGTGTAGCGCTCATCGAATGTTTCTACCAACCACAGGAAGGTCAAATTCTCCTAGATGGTGTACCTGTTCAAGATTATGACCACAGCTTTCTGCATTCCAAGGTATTTGCCACAATCCCAAAATCTTTAGTCAGACAGCTTAGCAGATTGATGTGGATGTTCCAGACAAAACACCAACACTTTTTTTTCATGCTTCTTATGGTCATAACAATTTTTAAAATCAGATTTAACTGCTGTGAACCTGCTAGTAGGCAGAAAACGGATGATGATGATGATGGTCATAACAATATATTTTTGGTGGGAAAAGGCCATTATAAAGAACCTACACCTGTATTTATCTTTGCTTTATTATTAGGGTGCTTTTAAAATATATGTGACTCTAGAATGGATTCACTCAGGCGTGATCTCTGCGCAACATAGATTTAGTTAATTGTGTCCTACAGCAGGAGTGGTGCTAGTGGGGGCTGGAGGCCAGGGCCCAGTCGGGGAGAAAAACCACAATTCGTCAGGGAGAAAAAAAGTATGTATTTTCTACATAAATTAGTAGACCCAAAATCGATTAAGCCTTTAAAACACCTAAATTGTCGTATTTTTCCCCCATGGATTACATTTGAGAGATTTTGAGCGATGCTCGACCACTCCCACTTTTTTCGTCGAGGAAGTCAGCCCCCTGTTGTGCAAATCCTGGCACCACCACTGTCCTACAGTAGAATCCATGCGACAAGAAGTTTAAGTTCTCGCATGCATAAATGACTTCTTAGTGACGTCATTATGTTATACCGTGTTGTGCAATCGAAAGTAAACAGAAACAGAAAAGTATTATTTGTATGATTAATATTAATTATCATTATTGAAATACAGACAAGAAACAAACATAATTCGTCATTGACGAGTTTGTATGATTTTTCTAGGTTGCTATGGTTGGACAGGAACCCGTTCTCTTTGCCCGATCAATTGCAGAAAACATTGCCTATGGCCTTGATGTACATGAGCAGGAGGAGATTGAGTTGTCGGCAAAGCTTGCTAATGCTCATAAATTTATTACCGATCTAAAGGAAGGTTATGAGACTCAAACTGGTGAAAAAGGAGCGCAACTATCTGGTAGGTTGATGGATAAATACCAGAGTTTCACTATTGTTTATATCCTAATATTATAAATTATTTCTAACAGCTGTTTATAACTGTGTTTGTAGCCTGTATAATGCCATTCTCCTAAGAAATTAGCTCCTGAATGGAGGATTTTGGTTTGCCCTCATATTTTAAGTCCTGGATGTGTGATAATTTGAAATCTTAATGATTTTGATCAGGTGGCCAAAAACAAAGAGTAGCGATTGCCAGAGCTCTGATAAGGAAGCCAAAATTGATGTTATTGGATGAGGCAACGAGTGCCTTGGATGCTGAAAGCGAACATGTGGTAAGTAAATTGAAACTACTACCACTCCAAGGTTCCCATATGTTCAATAATAGCTTAAAATTCTCTTATTGAGAACTCAAATAAATTATGTTTTACGTAAATGTTTTTCCTCACTATGTTTTCCTTGTCTGTTAGGTACAACAAGCTATTTATGGACATACAAAAGAAACCACTATTCTCATTATTGCACATAGACTGAGTACAGTGGAAAGTGCAGATAAGATCATAGTAATGGATAGTGGCAGGATTGTTGAACAAGGCACTCACAGTCAATTACTGAAGCTGGATGGGGTCTACACTAAATTGGTGCATAGACAACTTACAGGGAAGCTCTCAGACACAGAAGATAATCAAGAAGAACCTGGTTAGATTACATGGTTAGTAGTCTGAGAAGCAGATGGAAAAGTTGTTAGGCTTCAGGCTGCAAATCTTGGGCCAGTTATATTTATTGGACATTAATTACCAAGGCACTTGTCTGCTTAATACATCAGTTCAAGGCATCATTTTTTTTAACTATTTAATTTTTAATTATTTTCACATGCACTTCATTCCATTCATTACTTAATACCAGAGCGTTCACTCCTTTATTTCAGTAAAAACAAAAATGATTTAATTACTAGGACTAACAGTTTATTCTTAAAGCCAGGCTCCGAAGGGAAAAAAATGTTTGTTATACCAGGCCCATAGCCAGGGAGTTTTTTAGGGGTTCGGGCAAATCCCCTTTTCTCAGCGAACCCCTTAGCCAAAAAAACGAACCCCCATTTCCCAAATAATGTATTATTACAAAATGGCATGGAATGTAGTATAGTGAAATACATTAGATAAGCTTGATGATGAGATTATCTACTGAAGGTTTGTTAAAGGCTCTTATTGCACATGGTAAAAATGAGTATTTATGACAGTACAGTACGTTTTAAAGTTGGAATTATTCTGCCAGATTTACTAATTGTTATGAACTTATTAAGTGGGTGAGTTTGGTCATAGAGGCGATTTCCAACAAATATTCATGGCCCTTTTATTAGGTTGAACCCCAAGGTGCGACATAAACCTACAAAACAAGGGTTTCATCAAGGATTGTACATTACTGCCATTACCACACGTGGCATGGATGGAGCAGTCGATTAACGATGTGTTGTAAGGAACCAAAGGTCTTGTTTTTCAATTTTGTACAAATGAACGTCCTAATAATTTAAAAATGTTTATCTTATTAGCTCATTCGAAATTTGTTTGTCAACCAGCTATCAAATATCTTAGAATGTTCATTTATAAAAAAAAAAAAAAATTAAACGCTGAATATCGGTAACCTCAATTTAACGCAAGAACCAGTGAGTGATCCCTCTTGTTTGTATGGGTGGCCATTAGGACAGCGGTTGTGCCAGAAATTTGCCGTCAAATGGCCGATGAAGCCTTGGACGACGGCCCGGAATAAAACTCCCTTGTAGGGTTCATGGGGAGAGTTTTTATGGCTCAATGTGGTCCAAAATGTGTTTTTAGATCACAATATTATCAATTGGCAGTCAAAACAAATTGCTTAAATTTTAATTTTTACCCTAATGCCTCTATTATACTGCCCTCATTGGAGGAAACAAGTGAAATAAAAGATAAAATATGTTTGATATTAAAGTCATTTTAATGTGTTACATTAACAATTACAAGTGGAACAACACTACAATTAAACTACAGTACATTGTAATTTCTTTTAAATTTAACAATAGAAATAGAACAAAACATGGTTTTACAAACGAAAGAATGCCTTTCAAATGACTATTTTATATGAAAAATAAAGCCTCAATCAAAAATACAATTATAAAAAACAACTCACTATCTCTCAATAATATCTCATTTACAATGATCAAAACACAAAGTTTATAATAATAGCATTGGACTCAGCTCATGAAAAAATGTACATTCAGTCACTAAAACCTGTCCAGCCCTTGTTAGCATGAAAAATGGATGTAATTATTAAACTGGTCTGGAATTAAGATAATTCAAGCATTGCTGTTCTTTATTCTAACTTCTATCCTGACAACCAAAAGCTAATCAAAATGTAAGCAGATTCATCTAGTTTATCAATCTAATAAAACAGTTTTGTTAGATTAATTTAAAGAAATAGCCACACAAAAAATATATTTACTGATTGTTTAGTTCTACACTGAAATGATATATTTTTTATTAAATGTTTATACATATACTTAAAAACTTTTCCAACAAATGAAAATCTTATATTATGATAAGTAATGATTTGTAATCCTGAAGTACATTCTAATGTATTTGAATATTCAAATGAATTTTAACTGCAATTTGAATATCATTATGATGGCACCTGGTATGGCTGATCAAACAAACTAAAATTTTAATGTACATTTTAAACTGGTACTAGAGTAAAATGTTATATTTTATATATACATAGAAAGAAGGTGCTATAAAACGACACTATATTTCATACTATATTACAATGACATCACAAAATAAAGAAGGAAATAAGTTGCAATATGAATAATGCAGGATTTGAACCCAGAACATCTACCGTTAGGTATGTGACAATTCTATGTCTGATTATGAGGATTGAGAAGACTCCTGTTACCCTAGAAGTTTCAACCTGCACCACTAGATTTGAAGCCACATGATGTCTCTAGGGTTCATAACCTTTCCAAGTGTTGATAAGGATTGAGAAGAATTTCAATGAGAATGAATTTTCTGTTGTTGCATTTTCAGCCTGCACCATTAGACTGGAAGCTTCACAATATTGGGTCCAGACCATTCCCAAAACTAATTATGAGAATTAAAATGTTTCCAGGTGCCTTAAGAAGCTTCAATCTGCTCCACTTAATTGTAAGTAACTAAAGTGTATACATCTATAATATGATCAATATATATAAAAAGTGTCTAACACACTAACAATTTCTACTACTGTATTATTATACAATACTGTCTCATTAATTGTTTATTTGTATTAATAACTCAATGTTCAATGATCTTGTATGTAAATATTTATACAAGTGAGGTCTTATTTTGTAAATTTTACTGTTATCGCTATTGTACTACTTCATACACAATTTTACATTACAAGGACAATAGCTGTTATTAGTAACAACATACCGTAAAACCTCGAATTGAAGCTCTGGGCTTCTTTTTTATTTGTACTATGAAACATCAATCTGTATCATAGAGCGTATTAACTGACATTAAATCATCTAAACTACTGTATCAATCAAGCATGTTTTTAATTTATTTTGCTTCTTTTCGAGGCTAATTTTGCAAACCAAAGAGGGGAGATGGGCTTCAATTCAATGTTTTACGGTAATGTGTTGATCTTCTATAGCACATCATGTCCAGGCATCGGTCACACACACACAGCTCCCTGTTGCAACTAGTAATCAGTGCTTAGGCATTCTATTCTAGGCGGAAAGTGACAGGGCACAAGCAAAATGCACAGCGAGAATCAAAATACAACACGATTTTGGGCAACTCTCAACTTTGTTTTTTTTAATTTTTGTACAGCCTAAATATATTCATTAAAACAATTTGCAAAGATAAGGATTATTGGCAAGTATGACAAAATTCAAACAAGTGGTTAGCTTTTTTGACAATAGCAACACAGAGCAAGGGCACTTCAGTGCTTTCTGAATAGAATATGTACAGGAACTAATGAGAAGCCTAATGTAAAGGTGCCATCCATGATAATCTCAAACTGTCAGTAAAAAATGATTCACAGAGAAATTCTTTCATGTCACTGTTAACCGTGTGATCAAATGTACTTGTACTATACTACTCATTACTTATCCTTTGTTCAGTATAACATCACTGAAACAACTTTATACAGTCCAGCATATACATTAATCAAACAGTTCAATACTTTTGATACAGATATGGTGTCAAGTGTTACATCACATCCAATCACAAGCACTGAACTCAGGATGATTACAATCTTAATATGCATAGCAAGACGAATACCAGTTCCATCTATTATTTTTACATAAAAGCTTTCTTGTTCTGAATAAACTACTGCAATATGGTTCAAAAATATTTATAAAATGGTAATAGAAAAGTTGCAAGTCAATACTGGGATAAATGCTTAAAATATCTCACTTGTTAAAAACACTTAGTTCTGTGGGCAACTTTACCCACTTTCCTAGATTGTTCTGTTCCAAGTAGTCCAGCAACGCTGCCTTACTTTTGTTGTAGTCCTCACAGCCACTCTGAAAGAGAGATTCACAAGATTCAAGTTGAAACAGATTACATACACTTTTTGAAATTTATTGAATATAAAAATATAAAAACATAAAAGAACCAAACGCACTTGTTATCCCATAGATTTGTATTCATGTTTACGCTGTTGTTTTATGGGACCTTGGTAAATCAGGGACAAGTAGCAGAAATTAGTGGAAAGGTCCATTCACAAGCAGGGGTGATGCTGGACTTCAGTTGCCCAGTGGCAGCACTACGGGGAGGGGGCCCTCATCGAGGAGAAAAAAAATTCAAAAAAATTATATGTATTTTGTACATACTGTATTAATAAATACTCTAAAATCGATTGAATAAGCCTTTTGAAACCCTTAAATTGTTGTATTTTAAGGGGGGCCAACCAGCCCCAAAAGTTGCAAGTCAATACTGGGATAAATGCTTAAAATATCTCACTTGTTAAAAACACTTAGTTCTGTGGGCAACTTTACCCACTTTCCTAGATTGTTCTGTTCCAAGTAGTCCAGCAACGCTGCCTTACTTTTGTTGTAGTCCTCACAGCCACTCTGAAAGAGAGATTCACAAGATTCAAGTTGAAACAGATTACATACACTTTTTGAAATTTATTGAATATAAAAATATAAAAACATAAAAGAACCAAACGCACTTGTTATCCCATAGATTTGTATTCATGTTTACGCTGTTGTTTTATGGGACCTTGGTAAATCAGGGACAAGTAGCAGAAATTAGTGGAAAGGTCCATTCACAAGCAGGGGTGATGCCCCCCACCGTCGTGGACCTTGGGGCCCCTTCCCCCCGTCGGGGAATCCTGATTTCACTTGCCTCTACTTGCATTACTAAACTGTCAGCAGAATTCAAAATACAAATAACTGTTGATCGATTGATTTATTACAAATTCAACGTTATACAAATGTCTGACAGGAAACCATGGGCCAAAGGCCCAACACAAAAGTGGGGCAGCTTTTGTTGAGCCTCTTCTCTATCTTGGGCCTCCCGCGTCAGTGTTTACACTACTGTGCAATGTGTTATATCAGATTTATCTTTTGCTGTATGGGTTTAAAGAAGTTTCAAATTAAAATTAAAATGTTGAAAAGTTAAAATTGTGTCCTAACATGTTTGTCATGAGCCAGAAGGGCTTTAAAGGTCTAAGTTTACAGTGAACGTATTATGAAATAAAATAAAAAGATTAAACGAGAATTTACCTGTCTGAAGTTTGATCCTTATTTTATATACATTGTATAGGGTCAGTAAGATGTAAACTTCCCTCCTCACCCTTGCTTGTTTGACCTTTATCTTAAAAATTTGATCTTGTATATGTTCCCATTAGCCTTTTAAACTCTTGCCGGAATTTTAAATAATGATCCGCGCATCTGTTAGGGATTTCAGTTCTTATGAGCATTCTGAGATTATATATTGCTCACCTTTATTCATAAAATAAAGATCAAACTTCAAATAGGTAAGTTCTTGTTTAATCTTTCTAGTTTGTCACGTGAAACTTGATATTGCGGAACAGAGCTTCTCACCTACAACTGTAATGTAGTAAAGTGTTGCCTTATTAATTTTTCAAACATAACCTACCTTGGCATTATGATAGTTACTAATATGGACCAAATCCTCTCGTTTAAGAGCTTGACAAACTGACTTGAATCTACTAAAAAATGCTGCTTTACATAGCCTACTTGCCCCAGATGATGAACTACGAAATGGTGAACTGGAAGAAATGAACATATCAAACAGTTAAAAATGCAACAATTTTATATTGGATTAATTGTGACTTTGTAGTAAAATTGCCAGGAATCCAATCCAGATTTTTAGTTCAATTATTAACGAAAATACACAAGTTTTTCTTCATCTTCAAAAATCATAAAGATGTTTTAGTATTTATTGATCAATCTTTATAATAAATTTTACTTCATAGATATTGTTTCCATACATTATACAACCACCCTTCCATACCACACCACACCACACATACAGCAAACCATACAATACACATCATACCATAAATAGCACACCATAACTTTCCACCTTTTGAGACCATATGTACCATACCATATACATCATACTACCACACTGTACCTTACTACCAATTTCACCCTTTGGTACACCTTTCTGTTAACTTACTAATCAGTACAGCAGCCAGTCTTCGTGTCAATCACTTCATACTGAGCATCTCCTAAACTCCAGTTGACACTAGTAAACTCTTGAAAATCATCCTGATTGGGCGTGTAAGTAGTAACTCGGCCAATCAGGAGATGGTTTATAAAATACTCAGGAGTTAAACTTTGTTGAAAATCATCTGGTAATCGACAACACATGGCCCTGGATAGATGGCCATGATGGAAAAGGTTCCCTGTAGCAAAATATATGATTATGTTAGTTTAATGAATCTACTATTTCAGAATGCAGAAGCTGGGTGGTTCAGAGGAAGGGTCGGTGCTAGCGTGGGTCCAGGGGACCTAAGGACCCCCTCGGGAACCTCTGTATCCCCCCTGCTTGAACCCCCGGTCATGGAATTTCCAGCAAGGTTGTCGGAGAAAAATCAAGTGCTGAAAGTACAATTCAAGCATGCCTTTTTTACTAAGCTGTCAAAATTTTAGGGATTAAAAATTGTTAGTGCGAGCAGTGCTACCATATGTTCGAGGTGTTGTATACTATTGCAATTGTATGGGTGCAGTTGTGCGCCAGCTCCTCCCCGACAGGGGGCTGACACCTCCAACTAGTACCCCGACATCCTTTTTAAATAAAGAATCCTATAATTAACACATTGTATTATCTGTTCATAACACAATTTCCCTGACAAATTTAATATTTTTCCCAACGGGGGGGGTGCTAGGCTAACCCCCAACAGGGAGCATGGATTCTTTGTTGGGGAATTCCTGGTGCTGCCTCTGTTCAGAGGGATGATTATGAAAAAGAAATAATGGAAAAAATAGGGTAATAGTTACCAACAGTTAGAGACATCAAATAAACTGGCTTGATGAAGTAGCTTAGCAATGCCCCTTGTAGCCCCACAACATTCCAACACAAAAGCTTATCCGAGTCACTCATTAATGGCAACTGAGCCTAGGAAAGAAATTAATACCATATCTTAAAACACACATCTATTATGTCATTATGTAATTGAGCATAGAGAAAAAAATAGAATTTTTGTTATACAACATGCATATACCACTGGAAAACAGATACTGTAATGGAACACACTGTTAGAAGACTTATTTTTACACAGAAAACTAAAGTACTGTAACCCTTACCACATATACACATACACCTTCACACACATAAACATAAATAAGAACACACAAACTTGCTCTCCCAGTTTCAAATTTAACAAAATACGTTTTGGAGTGGAATTGGATAGCTTGGTCGTTAAGGTGCTTGCCTTCTAATCCCTGGGTCCTGGGTTCAATTCCTGTCAATGTTTCAGGATTTTTCCTATGACCAAAACAACCCCACTCCATGAGCCTCGTATGAAATTTAGCTTGTATAGAACATAATGTATGTATGTTTGTCGTGCAAAAGTGATGTCACCTACACAAAGACAGTAATTTATTCGCTATTGGCAATTCTTGGTGCATGCATGTGTCTAAGTAAATACTATAATAATAATAATTATTATTATTATTATTATTTCTAATCAATAAGTTAGCAAGTGTTCACTTTCCATTTCTTACATGGAATCAAATGAAAAACAAATATTCTATTCAACCTATAAAAATACCATGTTCTTCTTCAAGTATTAGAAATGACTATATATTCCTTACCTGTTGCATGAGAGATTCAAATTTCATTTGAACTTTCCCTTTAATTTTGTCCACATCCAAAACATGTCCTGCAAAAAAATATGGAGAGGCAAAAAGAAAATAGCCATGTTAGAAATGCTTGGACAAAATAGAGTATGGCTGGCTAATGTATCTTGATTTTTCCTTTTGCATTTACCTGCATTTGTCTTCAGCGATAATCTTCCCTGGGGTGTATCTACATCCATTTTTGGTATGTGTTCTCCCGTACTCATTAAATTCAGATCTTCCGCACTGGCAATTGGTAAGTTTTCAATCCTGAAAGTTGAAAGGAATTTTGTCTAAATAATACTTACACTCTGATATACAAAATTAATTACCATATTTTAACTTAACAACAGGTTGCAATAAAACAAAACAACAAACAAGTTTTGTTGCACAATGTGCCAAGTTTAACTCAAATAAACTGCTCTGATTACAAATTCGAGAAATCATCTAACCTACAAAATTATAATATCAAAATTGACATTGTTGTGTTTGAAATGCTTTGGGATATCATAAACAGATAGTGTACATGGAATGCAGCATTTACTTACGGCTTGACAAAATGTGTTGCATCACCATTTGGAGCAGAATTCATGTAGAGGTGAAAGGTTATTCCATCCTTGAGTGAGAGTAAATGAGAGCCTGGTACATGTTCAAATATGGAATCTGTTGGCGATTTCTCCATAAAGGCTTTTAATTCCCGATATAAAAACCTAAGAAAAGAAAATTGAGAATATTTTAGCTTTTAACTATTTAGAAACATATACCGTAGTTCCTTGGGTATAATCCCACCCCCGACTTTACACCCAACTTCACGTACAAGAATTTCCCCAGGCAAAGTCCCAGGGTAAAATTTTGGCTACTAGGTTGGTAAATTCAACAAATGCTCACAAAAAATAAAGGAATTGGCTCCGAATTCCACCGCTTGAAACTTTCCCAATTGATTATACCAGACATTAGTCGCCGTAAAGTTGTATACAAAGCCCATCCTTGTAAATTCTTTTGTTGTTTACTCTCACTAAAAATAAACAGCTCGCTAAAAATAGACAACACCGCGGTCGGTCCCTAAAAGAGACCTGCCCAGTGGGCTGATCAGGTCGTTAATTCACAGCATGAAGACTCAGGTGTTCAACAGAGATTTGCTGCTAAAAATAACTTGTTACATCATGCATTATCAAGTGGGCGACATCAAGAAAAAAAAGTTGGGCAAAGGCTGGCCTAGCGCTAGGTAAGACAAAGATGACATAGCTAGATAGGCACCTTTTGTAGGCCTACTAACTACAATTAAGGTGTTCCCTTTCCTTTGATGCTCGAGTAAAGTCTGATTTCTTCACCGGAATATTGTTATGGATAGGCCCTTGAACATAGGGCAATTGTTTAAATGCATGCCACTTAGCAAAACAATCATCATTTTCATTCTCATGAATCATTGGGTATAATCCCAACCAACAAAGTCGGGCAATTTTGCATTCATGGGGGGTGGGATTATAGAAGGGGTACTACAGTTCTACATTAATTAGCATAAAATGTTGTTACATGTATTTTATATTGTTACAATAATGGTGAATTTTTTTGAATACAAATAAGGAACACTTAACTATCAGTCATAAAATCAGGTATAAATATGCTGAATGGCTATTTTTTTAATCTAATACCACCAAAATAATAATTGTCTGTCTTCATCTGACTTAATTGCCATACATCTGATATACTCATAAAAATCATACCAGACAAACAAAGAGCTATTATTTTCCTCATGGCAAGTTGAATACCTACAGTATTATTACAAATGCATAAAAGATTGGACTCTCACTTCCTTCACAAACATTGTAATACACTGGAAGAATATAAATCCCATTGTTACATTACATCTATACGAAGTACATTGTAAAAACTGTATGTAATTTTTTGCAGTTGTATTCTTCTCCATACTAGAGGATTATTTGAGGACAACACAAACAAGCATAGTTTTAACCTTTCATGACTTATTCCTCAGTTCAGTTAGTTGATAATATTACTTTTACATTTTTAGTCTTGTTCAGTGCACCTCCTGTACATTTTTTTTATTAAGGTGAATTTAAACTAAAATGAAATAAGATTAAAATTTAATATTTATCAAATTTTGGTAAATTCTTTGCTTGTGCCACCATAAAAATGCAACAATACTAAAAATACAATCTAAAATTGATTCACTAAATCTTAAGTAACATTTTTTTTTAGATGACAAAAATTCTTTTTTTGTAAAAGCTAGTTAGAAACGGAGTACTCACTCAGGACGTTTCAATCTCTAACAGAGATCTTTATCAACTGACTGCTAGATGGAATTGTAGCTTGGTCATGACGTCATCTGTAGGTTGGAGATTGTGCGGGGCCCGGCCAGGTGATTATGTAAATAAATCAACAGATGACTTCATGATCAAATTGCAATTCCGTCTAGCAGTCAATTGATAGAGATATCTGTTAGAGATCGAAACGTCCCGAATAAGCACTCCGTTTCTTTACTAGCTTTTACAAAAAAGAATTTTTGTCATTTATACAATACAAAGTTAAATGGAATTTTTTTTTAAACATTTTTTTGTAATACAGAATCTCTATTTTAAATTTCAGCTGTAAACAAAATTTATATCCATCGAAACTGACCTCAAGAAAGATCTTCTTGTAATTGTCAATCCAAAGTTGTCAATGTTTACACGGCCATCTTTTTTCAGATGTCTGCCCTCGACCGAAGAATGACCTGTTCCTAAGCATATGATACGACCTGGGTCATCAGCCCCTAAAAAAAAATACATTGAAAGAATAATGCCATATAATTATTGAAATATTTCTTATTCTTTTGATTATACCTGTGACCATCTTGAATAAACAGGAACAGGTTTTAATTAAAGAATAGTTCTTATACAACTTAATCATTCTTTGATAGAGCATTCTAACATTAAGACTTCTTAAGTCCTACAGTAATAAATATACACCAATCACTCTAAAGTAATCACAAGTCACATGATTTTAAAAAGGTGCTACCTCAAGTTTATTTAAAGAAGATATAAATAATAGAAAATGCTTAGAAGTCAAAATACGATCTCCACATAAGCACCTTCACTTTTAAAAAAAAACATACTTCACTTACCACTCTTCATTATGATAGCACAGTAGCTCCTCTTGGAATTTAGAACTTGGCAGCCTGGGAATGGTTTTCCTACCTTGGGATTGGCCTTTGCAACACCAGCAATTTCATCATCTTCTGTTGGACCCCCTATTATGTTGGATTCTGCATTCAGTAAAGCAGGCAGCATATCACTTGGTTCCCCCTGCTGTTTTGGTCTCACATCTTGTGCATTACCATTTGTTACAGTTGGTACACCAGAGGGGTGTTGTCCATATGCTGGCATTGCTTGTCCATTATTTACTTGTATGGGTTTCTGTGGTTGCAATTTTGTTTCTGCTTCCCTCTTTATTTGAAAATCCGCATAGTTTTCTTTACTTGGTAACCTCCACATCTCTTCTGATGGTAATGCCACATTCTCATTGAAGTTCATCTGAAAATGGCCACCACTACTTGCAACTAAATCTTGCTCTGCCGCAAAGGGATTCTCTAAGTCGAGATCGTCTTTCATCACATAGACTTTTCGTCCATGGCAATCAAACATTACCTCATGATTTTTAGTTTTGTCATGAAGATCATCAGTAGTTAGGCCCAGAAGAGCTGTCAATGTCTTTCTGGAGGCATCATTTTTAGCTTCTTTCTTAGATTTACCAACACCAGTTTCATGTGAAACTCCATTTATTATAGCCATGGAGCCAAACTGTGTAATACAATATGCAGACATGGGTGCAGGGGCCTCTTGAAATTTTATAGTTAGCCGCTGAAGAGAACAAAACTCATGTAGACACTGGGTGGGATTTTTAGCCCCTGTCAAAAAATCATGGATCAAATATTTAGGAACTTTCTTTGGCAGGGCTTGTCCAATGATGGGGTTGACACCAGGTCCTGCAATATGATCACCAGCTGCTGCCTCTACTTTAGAATGGATCACCTTAATCTTATTCAGTGGATCATGGTGCGATGGTCTTGCTGTTTCTTGCACATGCAGTCGGTGAAGAAGCAGATCCCGCTGCTGAGCAATCTGTGCCAAATAACAATTTTAATAAATGCAAAAGTGGCAACAATGTTACATTACTGTACACTTAAGCCTCTTTTCCACTAGGCGAATTTATTCGCGCGAATCGAAAGCGTCGGTTCATGCTCATGCGCATTCACATTCCGGTCGGAGCTTTTCTAAGCGAAAAATTGCGCAACCAATCAGAGCTCAGGAAGCGAACCAACGCTTTGATTCACGTGAATAAATTCACCTAGTGGAAATCCGGCTTTAGAAGATGAGTTCCAAAAAAGAGGTGAGTAAAATGGGCAACAAAATTCAGAGGGCCAGCATTCTAAAACAATTTAAAAAAATCACTGTAGAATTTTCCTAAAATAGGTATACTGTATAGGCAAATAATTACTTGTACAGTATACTATTAAAATGCGTATTCATATTAACAGCACAAGAACCTACCTTAATTTGGTCACACTTGTAGGCATCCTCAATATTCATTTCTTGATAAAAAAAAAAAGAAAAAAAGAAATGTAATTATCACATGAACTGAGTGGCCTTGAGAAATATTTTTTGAGTAGTTTATGGGTTGATTTTTCACTGAAACAGAGTTGGACCCACTTTATAACTTGGCACTTTCAGAAACCTAGGTAGGTAAAATTCAGTTTATTTCTTCCCAGACCCATCCAAGACTCATTGGGGTCTAATCGCAAGACCCACAACTCATGTCCCATAGTGTCTTTTACAGAACTCATGTGCTTGACAAATAAGAAGTGTTAATAAATAGAAGTTTCTTTTTATTATCATCATTTTCTTGTTTTTTAAAATGTTTTTTTTTCTGTACTTATTGCTGTTTGAATGTTATAAGACCCACAATATAGTCGGATTCAGTTGATTTTTTTTTTGTCGTCATTGGCTGTATTCCACTGATCGTTCTTTGCTAAACCACGCCCGTCTGCATAGTGGTACAAATAGAACACTGGTAAGTATTCAACAAAACAAAATGGTTTTTGTAGCAATACACGCTAGCAAAATTGAGGATGCTTCAGCTTGTGGTAGTATGGGTTTTTCGTAAAATAAATGTTTCCATGCAGTTTATTGAATTCTGTTAGCCTACAATTATTTTTTGAATTTATGTGGGTAAATATTATTATTATTATTTTCTGAAATTTAATCTAAATTATATTAATGCAAATGTTGTTGCTAAAATGACCAGTCGCCCCAAGTCTATTTTGGACAAGTGGATAACTTATTGCAAATTAACGCACCTGGTTTACATTAATTTCCGTAGTCAATGAAGTCATTTTACGAACCAGTTGAATGAAGAAAATACTCAACGAAATATCATTGTCAACAAACGAACCAGTCGAATACGGCCAATGAAACGGTTCTTGTCAAATGAGAGAAAATGAAATAAGATGAAAAAAAATTCTGAAGATGAGTTGACTTGGAGCCAAATTGACTGGGGCAGAAGTTTTTTTGCTCTATGATGGGCAGAGTTGACTAGTAATTGTATGTGGGGCCGAATTTAATCAAATTCAACTACCGGTAAGTAGCTAGACTTAGGATAGGCACCTAATAAAAAAGGTAATGACTTTTTTTAACCTTATTTTAATTATTTAACTAAACTAGAGCCTAGGCCTAATTACTGAGCTAGGCCTAGTTGCCAACTTCTTGGATTTTGTCATGTAAGGCTCGAGGCTTAGGGCAAATAAAAAAATTTATTAGACTATCACTTCCGTCCGTGTCAAAAATTTTGGGGAATATTGATGCAGGAATGATTAATTTTTTTTATTTATTTTTGTTGCATCATTAATTTTAACTGTACATAAAAACAACTTTGCAAAAAAAAAATGCTCACAAAATATAAAGGAATTAGCTCCAAATTCAGCAGACTTCAAACTCTTCCAATTGAGTAGATCAGACATTGGGATCGCCGTAAAGTTTAAAATGCAAAGCTCATTCAAAGTCTAGGCGCCTATGCGTACTATATAGCTATAATTAGGGTGTTCCCTTCCCTTTGATGCTCAAGTAAATGTCTGAATTTTCACCGGAATATAGGCCTAGTTTTGGATAAGCCATTGAATCACAGGACAGTTGTTTTAATGCACTGCCACTTCCAAAAACGATGCCATGTTCGTTCTGTTCACGCACACGGGAATTCCCGGGTATAATCCCTCCCCAACCACTCCAAACATCAAACACAAAACATCAATTTTATTTTTTAAAAGAGTGAAGCTAATAATTTTTTTTATGTGACCTTAAATTACAGCTATGAATGAGGTGTATTAATATTAATAGCCTACGCCTAGTTGGTTTACTAAGTATTCATAGAAACTGGGTCTCCAGTGAGCTAGCCTATACAGGAGCCTAGGAAAGTCTAGCCTAGTAGGTAGGACTAGGCCTATATACACACCCACCCAAAATCCCATGTCCTGACCAACTAAACTGACGAAGCAGTGGCCCTCCATCAAACATGTGGAAATTTGGCACACTCTCTTCTCTTGTCTGTCACATTCTTAAAATGGGATTCTAAACCCTAACCTCATTACTTACTGATAGTGATACGATACTTTAAGTCTGAACTAAATTAGTGTGTAAATTATTCAAAATCGTCAAAAACCACCAGCAGTTTTCAACACAAAATTCCCACATCTAAATTTAGAACATGACAGATTTAAAGAATTCCCAAATCAACGACAACAACTAGGCCTAGGCCTATACGATTTCTTAAAAGGGTAAAAACAACTTCTAACAATTTATGAACGATATTGTGTATACAAAATGTTATGTATTGTACCTTTTGACTAATTTAAAATATAATAATAACTAATACTAGCTTTGTCATGTAGTAATTTAGTATATTATTATTCAAATATATAATTTTACCACTTTTTTATTAATAATGATTTCCCAACATTAAATCGACTCGTTCCTATCTTGCTCTGGCGGCGGCACCTAGCACCAGAGTATACTGTACTCTATGCTAGCACATGGTGATCTAGCTAGCTCTGAGACGGCGATAGAACCACCAGGTTTGGAACATGAAGGAATGCTATAGGTGGCGTTTTATTGTTAGTTTGTTTGATAGTAGTATTTATTGCGTACATTGAAAAACAAAATTAAATAAATAAAAAAATCAGCCATTGAGTATGGTATCTGGCGATACCATAGAGCAAGGGTATTCCAGGTAACAGTGAGGGGAAAGTCAAACGTGCATATTTATCATGTTGTCAGTTCACTTAAATGACCTTAAATAGCGCCCTCTATAATTTCTACCTTAACTGAATGGGGTGGGGGGAAATATTGCGCACGGGCCGGATCAAAATATTTGCTATGGAGTTAGCCAGCGGCGGAGGGGGTTGAATTAAACCACGGAGGTAATTTTTTTGATATATACCTTCTTGATTACAGTAAACCGTATAGCCAAAGCTTTAACCAACAAAAGAGCCATTTAGTTTGGTTTCGGAGATGGTGTCGTAGGCTGAAGAAAGCTATGTGATGTGATGCCATGCTACATAAGACATGCCTGTTGTTTGTTTTAGTGTCATATCGTCATGATAATTAGGAGCTAATTCCATCCGCCCAATCAAAGGTGTATAACGTTAGTCTACAGAAAAATAAACAAAAGAAGTTATATTAGAGTAATTGAAAGATGGTTAATTAAACAGGTAGAAGCATTTGTCACCATTGGCGTGGGAAGGTTCATCCATCAACAAGCATCATCATCATCTAATCATCATTATCATCTTTATCATCAATCAAATAAGTACAGTACTTGCTCACCCCACCATTGCATCTACTTTATTAATTAGAGTCCAACGGATGTTGCCAATGAGAGAGCATGTGAACACGTGCTGTGAAGTTTGAAAGTGTCCAAAGTGACATAAATAGACCAGTAGGCTATAAATTAATAAATGTATAAAAGTATGGAGTATCGTTTTTAAGTGAGCGTCCCTAAAAATATCATCTCTTCGGAAGGGCCACACACATTGTGAACTAAAAAAAAAAAATAATAATAATAATAATTGATCTCTGAAAATTATCCAATGACTGGGTGTAATAGATAATTTTAAGCGCATAGAGGTAAGTCGACCATAAGGCCTAACAAATAAATTGTTTGTTTACCTTTTAATGCTGAAAATTGTATAGGAGGGGCAGGTGCAAAAAAGATTTTTTTTTTTTTTTATCAAAAAACCAAAATTAACATATTAAGATTCAAGATTCAAGATTTATTTTCGTCATATACATACAGTATATACGAGAAACAGTAGAAATCGAAAACATCACTATAATATACAAGACAACAATTAACAGATATAATATTAGATATGAATATAACAATATAATATACACATGGAAATTAAACAAGGTTGAACTATATTGTGAGGTTCAGGAGAGGAATATGGCATGGAATATAGTAGGCCTAGTGAAATACAGTAGATGGGTCATTCTTCGCTAATGGGCCATTTTCCAGTCCCTCTGTTTTAATGTAGTATAAATTTTAAAATATTAAAGGAAATTTTATTTTTTTTGCGTTAATGCAATCTTGAACATATTTGTTAATGGAATAAGTTGTTAAATATTTTAAACGTAATCGACATGCTGTTTATTTTGCAACAAAAAGCCTCCAAAGTTGCGCACTATGCATGTCCCGTTTGGGTTTCTTAAGAATTCCTAATGTCATAATTTGTAAAATAAATAACTTAAATAAATAACTATACCACAAAAAGGTGAATACAATAGATGTCTTACAAATGTAAAATTAAAAATGACATCAATAGATATAAATACTTAAAATTTGACTTTTTTAGACTAAAAAAGTTTGTCCCTGAATTGTCGTCATCTCCGTCACAATACTTTAAAATGCTATGGGGACCATACAGTAAGAAACAGTCCATTCTTGTACAGTTTAACAACCTATAGCTGAGGAATTCATGCAATTCTAATACAACCAGAAAAGTACCTTTATTCAGCATCATCTCCGAACGCTTCAGAGTATGCTTTATTTATTATTTTTTTAGAAAAAAAAATATATATACGATCAGAACTGTGTCATTTTCAAAGTGCACATGACATTCACCCTGTAACACACTGCATATGGCACTATATGATCTAAGAATTTTAATTCCTCATCTCCGTCACAGTCATCTCCATCACAACTTTACTGTGATGGAGATGACTTCTTGATGTTTTCTTTCCTCAAAAACGAATATAAAATAAAAATGATAACTGATCTGGTTTATGTTGCTAGAAACCTTTTTACTCAATGTTTATTATCCTATATTTAAATAATACAATTTATCTTTTAAATTTACTAGGATTCACATTTATGAGTATATCATCATCTCCGTCACAAAAAGTGTGATGGAGATGATTTCTTGATGTTTTCTTTTCTCAAAAACGGCTATAAAATAAAAATGGTAATTGATACGACTTACGTTGTTCGAAACCTGTTTGTTCATTGTGTATTATCCTATATTTAAATAATACAATTTATCTTTCAAATTTACTAAGATTCACATCTATTTGTATATCATCATCTCCGTCACAAAAAAGTGTGATGGAGATGATTTTGGAAATATTTGCTACAGTATGTTACAGCACTGAAAATTGAATGCCCTAGTTATCGTGCTAAATGTTTATTATAGTTGTTATATCAAGGTAATTCAACAAAAGGACGCACATCTCCGCTCTCGAACATAGCGCGTGCGTACAGTCCTTTGATCTTTACTGTGGCATCGACAATCCGATACTAGTTGCGAGTACAGCCGTCAATTATTAGTCTATGCGTGCCATTCGTTTTATGGTGTTAGTTTTTATTTTATTAATTTTGGGTACTTCGCAATGTCTGTTACATTTGATTTTTTTTCCCGCGAGCTTGTTAAATGCTTCTGTAAACTGCAATTTAATTTGTAAAAATTGACCAGGAAAATGAAAAGTTATAGCAATTCAAAATTTACGAATTTTATAAAATTTCATGTTCTTATGTAACATTAATCTGTCATTTTGACAATGTTGGCATAAGGTGCCGAGGACGAGCATTTGAGTATATACTTTTCACATTACGTTCGGTGCTTTCAACATTACGTTCGGTGCTTTTTACATTACGTTCGGTGCTTTTTACATTACGTTCGGTGCTTTTATATTACGTTCGATGCTTTATACATTACGTTCGGTGCTTTTATTAACATTACATTCGGTGCTTTGAAACATTACGTTCGGTGCTTTTATCATTACGTTCGGTGCTTTTGCCACACTTACGGATCTTTTATCATTTGGTGCTTTTCAGTTTTACCTTTCGGCCCTTTCATCATTACGTACGGTTCTTTTATCATTCGGTGCTTTCATGACCTTTGAATCCGGAATAAAGAAGAGTCCCTCCTAGTTATTTTTGTTTTCAATACTAGGTCGTGATAATCTTATATTTCTATTTGCCCTAAAATACCACCAAAATCATGTGGAAAAAAACTAGAACGTACCCTTTCCCTTTCAAACTTAGGGACAAGAAAATGTAGATCCGGGTCTTCTATTACTGTTTTGATTGATCGAGACATTTTTGTTTTCGTTAGTTATTAATTTTATCACTAAGATAATCACATGTCGAATATGCTTTGTTACGCGCGATTTTCCACTAGGCTCATTCCCACAGCCATTGATTTTTTCCACTTGACCCGATGTCAAAGGTCATGAAAGCACCGAATGATAAAAGAACCGTACGTAATGATGAAAGGGCCGAAAGGTAATGTTAAAAGCACCGAACGTAATGTTAAAAGCACCGAACGTAATGTAAAAGAACCGTACGTAATGATGAAAGGGCCGAAAGGTAATGTTAAAAGCACCGAACGTAATGTTAAAAGCACCGAACGTAATGTAAAAGCACCGAACGTAATGTTAAAAGCACCGAACGTAATGTAAAAAGCACCGACCGTAATGTAAAAAGCACCGAACGTATGTTAAAAGGGCCGAATAGCAAATGCGCCGAACGGAGAGCCACCAAAGGCAGTAACGGCGTTCCATACAGTACAACAATTAATTATACTGTGTGTACAGCAGAGAGAATCGTCTCTCGTTTGCTCAATAAATATGGCTGTCAAAATTCTTGCATTTTCCTTAACTGTTCTTTGTTTGTTTACCCTGTTTTTAGAAGATGCTGACTGTTCATTTTTAAATGATCTATCTGAAGGCATTTCTCAAAAAATTACTACAATTCGTCAATCTGATTTTCTTAAGCGAACGCAAACGGTAAGAAAGTTAGTGTGTCTAGGCCTAGGCCTAATAATGGTCCAGGCCTAGGCTAGGCCTAGGTCCTAGGCCTAGAGTGGTTGGTAGTAAAACGGTAGGCGGCCCTAGCTAGGAAGTAGTAGGCTAGGCCGGTACTAGGGCAAAGAAGGCAAGGCAAGGGCCAAGAGGCTAGGCCCCTACTACTAGGCCCCTAGATAGTAGTAGTAGCTAGGCTACAAACAATGGCTACACAACAATATTTTTCATCATTTTAATTTATATTTTTTCAGAAATGGGGAGCTGCTGAAAAGAAAACTATAAAGGTTGTTAATTTGGTACAGAATGGGAAGCTTGGATTGGAAATTCAAAATTTTATCACCAAATACTTGAAGTCATCAATTGGAATTGGAAGTTTGTGTCAAGTTTTAATTCACATTTATTTTAAGCAATGGCATGATATAACCAGTGGCTGCGCCAGCAATGGGGGTTGGGTGACTAGGGGCTTAAAGTGCAAAATTACACTATAAAATATTTTTTTAAAAGAAAAAATGCATATGCATTACTCTATTTATTATAAACAATGGAAAAATATTGGCATAAATTTTAGTTTTACGCAAAAGAATAAAAAAAATGAGAAATACAGAACTGCGTTGGACAAATGCTGCCGCCACCCCTGCCTTACTTTACAGTGTGGGTTGCGTAATCTTAAGTTATTTTATTTACTGAAGTGTAAGTAATCTACTTTTCTAGTTCAAAGAAATTTGAATTACTTTGATGTGAAAATTTAACAAAAGTTGCAATCAGAATTAATATGCAATGCAGTTTCTGTTGCTGTCAGCAACAACAACATCTCAAATGATTAGAATGTAGAAATTACTAGATTAATATTATTAATAATTAACAGAGTATACGTGATGTTCTACAGTACCTATGTTACTGTATGTCTCATTATGAGGCTTAGGAAGTAGTGTTGGATCTAGGAATTTGAAATAGAAGGGTTCTAGGAAGAGAATTTTATAGATTGAGGGCCAAGACTACCATGCACCCACGTACGATTGGGGCTGAAGGAGATATAAATATTATGTCTTATCAGGTCTAACTCACCTTCTGATGGCTGACACTCAAAATTAAATCTCAATTTTCCTCCTTGGTGTGCCTTTATGAAGTGGCTGTGTTTTTAGTTATGAGGAAGATATTTATTTGACAAGATTATACCATTACTCATCCCTAAGCATCTTTTACCACTACTATATTCTCCATAACGTTTCATGTAAATAAATTTTTATTAAATTGTTTACTATATGCAAAATGTCTAGTGCCACATAACCACATTCTGATTGTGCTCGCAATGCTGTCTGTGCCATCAGTGCCATATATTCACAAATTATTTCTTATGAGTGCCATATATGAAATATGCTACCATATGCACAATTTATTCCTGTGAAACCAATTATGCAAAACATTATTTTTTTTTTTAAATTTCGAAAATCTTCCAACAGCGGAAGCCAATTACAGGATGTCTTATAATACATATAAATATATAGAAAAATACAAACATTTTTGTTATGAACCTACATTTGTTTTAACCCTTTTTTTTTAGTATTTAAGAAATGCTAGCCCATATACACTTTCAAAAACTAGACTGAAACAGGTTTTCTTGAATTTTAGAACAATATTTTATTTTGAAGACTGACTTCTATTTATTATTTTTTTAAATTAGATTTTAAAATCTTGTATTGAGGGCCCTCCTAATAATCTCATCCTGTTTAGGTCTCCCACCCTTGTGAAATATTGTTACTTGAATAAATTGTATAATTATTGTCTTTTTTGGTCAGTCTCACATCTTGAAGAATTCCTCAAGTCACTGGATCGATCAATACTTGAATCTAGCCTTCTGGTTTGCTGGATTATATCTGGAGTATTGTTGAGCAAAGTACTGAGTGGATCTTCTACCCTGTTTATGATGTGTGCTAGTTTGGTTCTTCATGCCATATATGGCCCAGTCTGGAGTATGATGCAATTCATCCTAACCATAGGTAACATAGTTTTATTGGCATACAGTTGTGGGAGCAGTTAGTTAAAGGTTAAAAATTCGGTTGAGGTTGGAGGTTCTGGGGCGGATGTAGGATTTGGCCATAGGGGGTATGTCAGAGTCCAGACCACCTCAGCCCCACTGTGGTTGGGGCTCTACTGTAGGTGTCCGGAAATTACACTCTCATACTTAAAAAATCTTACCAGTACCATGTTCATAATGATGGAAATCAAAAATACAATAAAACAATTATTTTTCTTAATACAATTTAGGGGGTGCGATCGCACCCCCTGCATCCGCCCCCAGAGATTTGACCCTTCGCTGTGAATTTTGCTTGGGCATCTGGGGTTATCTCTTTTAATTTCAAATCAAATATTATTAGCTGTTAGATAATATTTTCTGGGAACAACTATTACCAAAGAGTGTGCTCTACTGTAGCACAATTGGCAGAGCTCGGAACAATTCAAAGGTTGCTGGTTCAATTCTCGCAGTAGTTTACTGTATACAGTATTAATATTATACTCACACCATTTCCATTTTTGGAATTTACAGTGCAGCATATTGATGCGTTCATATTTACTTCCCTTTTTCAGGCACATTTGGATATTTTGTGAGTCTGATTGCTAACAATTTGGTTCTGCTGTCTATGACATTTGCAACATTGTTTGTGGCATACAAGTTCTTTGGTGTCTTTAGGGGAGCAAGAGAACCAAGTTTGACAGAGATCAATGGCCGACTCTACGACCTTCAAATCAAACAAAATAAGCTAGATTCAAAGCTCCAAACATTGGAAGAATTGTTGCAGAAAAAAGGATAAAACTACTTTGTAATTTTAATTTTTTAAGTAATTTGTGTTTTAAAGTGTTTCTTATAATTTTGTATATACTGTATAAATTCATTTTGCCTGAAAAATATTTAGTTATTTATTTATTTATAAATAATAGTTGAAATTTTTATTGATCCATAGTTGAATCTTCATACCCACATGTAGAAATGGGAAAATGTGTGTTGCAAATATTGTTCTTATAATAAAGTCGACATACTGTACTTGTTTAAAAATCCCATATCCTGCATAGCCTAATGCACTGATCAAGGAGAACAAAAGTAATAGTAATTATTAAAATAGATTAAAGACAATCAGTTTAGAGCATTAATGGAAATTTAGAAAGAATGTTTGAACCATTAAAAAATATATTTTTTTAGTTTAACACTTTAAGGAAAATGATGATTGTGTAAATTTTTAGGTTAGTATAAAGGAATTTCAAAATTTAGGATTGATACTTGCGCAAGAAGTTCTAGTGCATGTTAACTCAGTTCATGATTTGTAAACATATTGATATACAAAAAAATCTTTAATCTTCAAGTATATCTTTTAAAAAAATAGTTCTTTTTAAAATACATTTCTAGCTATCCCAGTCACATGAGAATTTCATGTGCATTTTCGCGGTAAAGTTGGGCATGTAAAAGGGATAAAAGGGTATGATGTTCCCGATGTAAGTAGTCCTGTGTTTGATTCCTGGTTTATTTTATATTCTGTGTCAAATTTTTCTTTTTCACTACAGTAATACTGTTTTATTCAAATTAGCACTGTTTTTGTGTGTTTTTCTATAAAGGATAAGCCAATGATACAGAATGTTTGAATACATGAGATTACAGTATTAACTGCTCATTTATGCAAATTCATGCAAATTGGTTTTTGTGGTTTTACCATGTGCCACACTATTATGTGACAAATTTGTGTGATATGCCCATATATGAGCATAATGATGTTGTATTACACCCAAATACTGGCATGTCACAGTTGTTTGTCATAACATTTAATGGTCGACAGAGCTTAGGAAACAGTGCTGTGATAATACCAGTAATAAAGATTGACTTGATTGCAAATGGTGCAAGAATGCATACAGATAGAAATCATTCGTGATTGATCTGAGCAAATGGACATTTCACACATTATTAAGCAGATAGGTTGGTTAATCAACCACGGTAAGGCATATGCTTTTGAGCCATACTATATATGTACTATCGTGAAACCTTGAATAGAAGCCCCATGCGCTTAATTTTGAGAAGTCCATTTCAAAAAGAAGCCCATTGGCTTCTAACGAAGATAATTTAGGCTTCTTTCGAGATAGTACTTGCATTCAGACTGACGTTATCTTTGATGATTATGATACAGTAGCATGTCTGTACCAGTGATATGTTATTGTACTAGCATGGTTAAAATTTAAAAAAAATATTAAACAGTTTCAAATTCCATAGTTTTGTATACTGTAATTGTAAAATAGCAATTCCAAAATTCACAACATTAATTTTGAAATGGAGGGCCCCCACACCTTATTTAGTTATATATATATAGTTTATGTATATATATATATATATATATAGATATATATATATATATG
>NW_022748146.1:0-18385 GCF_011630105.1 Anneissia japonica | reverse complement strand
ATATATATATATATACATACATATATATATATATATATATACATATATATACATATATATATATATACATATATATACAAATATATATATACACACATATATATATATATACTCAAAGCTTTAGTGCTGTGTTTTTACATTAAATATAAGACTGTATAATAAAATAATCGTACTGTATAATAATTGTCAGTGAAATGTGCAGATTGATTTCATGTTAGTTTTATAAGTTTAGCTATTGTTTTAAGTGTTTGGCTCAAATATCCTATTTTGTCCTCGGTTTTGTATTGTATTTCTTTGTATGTATTGAGGGTCCCAAATAAGCAGCTGGATAGACCTGCCCTCACAAAAAAATTGCTGAATTAAGTAAATATGATATTATTTATTATGATCATGATATGATGATTATGATTATGCTTTTAAGCAGTATTAATATTGCTGTATATAAAATTATAAAAATATAAAACTGTCGAAGTTTTTACTCAGAACCTTTCAAAATTGATTTCAAATTCTTTAAGAACTGACTGGAAAGGCTGAAATGTACATTCATGCTTATTACATACTATTATTGGTCGTGTGTATTGGACTATGTAAAGTGATGTTATGATGTAAAATAAAATCATTAAATAGAAACATGGAAGTTCTCCATTATAGAGTTAGCCTACACCCATTACTCAACACACAACCTATCTTGAATGTGGTGGTCTGTATGTGTGTCGTAGAACGTAGTGTTTGTAATAAATCATGCTTCAGATTTTATATCTTTATTACCTCCGCCAAGGAGGTTATGTATTCATTGATGTCTTTCTGTCTGTTAGCAAGATTACACAAAAAATAATGAATACATCATCACATTTACATTTAGTGGAATAGTACATACAGTAGTAATCAAAATAAGATACCATTCAATTTAAAAGTAGGTGCCACAACTGGGATTCGAACATGAGACCTTCTGATTACGGATTTAAACGGTATGAACAACTACAATATGGAACTTTCGTTGATGAGCTATGTTTGATAAGATTTAATAACATCATGTTATTTGAGCACTGTATTATTATCTATTTGATTTATATAGGTAGTATTCCCAGTGCTATGCAGCAACTTGATTTATAGATTTCGAATACAGGACATTGATAATACACTGTATTTTACCTATTCTTTGACTATTTTGATATACTGTATATGTATACATATATATATATATATATATATATATATATATATATATACAAATATATATATATATACATTTTGCATTTTGCATAGCATATATATATAAGGTTTGTGCACTCTTGTATTCATAATCAGTGCACCACGTCACACAGGGCTGACCTAAGCCCTGTTTTAGTCTGTCGTGTGTTTCATTCTTGAAATCCTGGGCTGCACTGCACTGATGAGATCTAACAAGATAGAAACGGTACTGTCTGCAGATTGGAATATTTACGCTCCTTTACATTGTGCTGCTAAGGTAGTACATTGTTTTGTAGAGCACTCTTATTTTAAGATGGTGCATTGTTTATGTAATGCTATTTTGCAATTTGCATAACACACTCATTTTGGGTTTGTGCACTCTTGTATTCATAATCAATGTACCACGTCACACAGGGCTGACCCAATGTTTGAGTCTGTCGTGTGTTTCATTCTTGTCATGCGTTTCATTCTTGAAATCCTGAGCTGCACTGATGAGATCTAACATGATCGAAACGGTACTGTCTGCAGATTGGAATATAATATATATATTATTATTTTTATATATATATTATTATATATATACATTATATATATATATATAATTAAAATAATAATAATAATTTAAAAAAGGCAAATGGGAAAAACCCATCAAACAGCAAACGGCCACATAATGCAAAAGAATTTAAAATTAAAACGGAAAACGGAACAGTAGAGAAAATCCGATCAGAATGACAAAATAAACTAGGCATCCACTGGAAAGAATCCTAATATCTGCAGACGGATCAGTTTCGGCCTTCCAGGCCTCATCAGTGCAGCTAGGGTACAGACCCAAACGAAACGTTCGACCAGCTTAGGTAGGGCCCAAACTAGTCCCACGACCACTAACGATTACAGACCCAAACCCAGGCAATATACACAGCCCAGGTGTGAATGCAAATAGTGGAATACAAGCTATGCGGCTCGGTTCCAGTAGATACAGAGAATATTTTGTCACTGTTAACGCGTCCTACGAAATTCTTACGAGACAGCACTAGTCCGTGAATTTGTGAACAAAATCGGAGATCTATAGATGCAATCTCTACCGTGCATCAATGGCGGCCCGCTGGATCTCAATAGAGATTCTTTAATAATATATAAATTTAAAAAAGGCAAATGGGAAAAACCCATCAAATAGCAAACGGCCACATAATGCAAAACAATTTAAAAACAATTTAAAATTAAAAGAGAACAGTAGAGAAAATCCGATCAGAATGACAAAATAAACTAAGCATCCACTGCTTGTCAGGTGTTTGGTAGTAATATCTGTCTCTTATACACATCTAGATGTGTATAAGAGACAGAGTCAATGGTGTGCATGTTGCACGTATTTTCCACCTATTACTAAAATATACTGTGCATCAGAAACAAAGAAAGGGTTGACATATATATTTGAATATAAATATTTATTTTAACGAATAATTCGTCCTTTTTTACTTCTCAACAGCATAACTAATTTACTTTACAACTAGCCATTTATTCATACAAAAATCATTTCATTCAAAGACCGTCTATTAATGTAAATATATAACATAACAAAAAGAGTTTTAGTACAAAATAGAAAACACCAAGTCAATTCAGCTCTCAGTAAATTTCCAGTCTATCTATTTTTATTTTATTTATTTCTTCTTTACCCTGGGTGACCTGATCAGTGTAAAAACATTGTTATCACCCATGGCCCAGCAACACATACAATAAAATACATCAAATGACAAAAATCAGAAAGTATATAGACAATCAATAAAGACTATAGAAATTTAAAATTCAAAATGTAAGAAGGATACTGTATATATCATAATAATACCAATAATATTAATTATACCAATACTATTAATTATATAATAATAATAATAATAATGAAAATAATGCAATAATAATGAAGATGATGATTATGATAATAATAATAATATTAATAATAATCATGATAATAATAATAACAATAATAATTAATAATAATAACAAATGAATTTTGGGAAAACGTGGAACGTTTTACAACTGCGAAGAAACGATAATCCAGTTCAGCTTTAATGAAACGTAGAGATTCGGGTGTTCACTCCAACCCATCATCAGTACAAACAGAAAAGCAAACACGAAAAAACTCGCCTTTCTTAACTAAGAGTATATATGCCTATACAAAGAATTGAATGAATATTAATTAGTTAAGGCAAAATGTTACCAACTAAGGTAACAAACGATCGTTCTGGATAACCATATGCAAGGTGCATAGAACAGTGGTGTTTATCATGTATAAACACCGCTGCTTAGCACATGGATGCCTTGCCTAACTAGGGCTACAATACCCGTATTGTATAATACTTAAACAAGGTACGTCTGCAACTGAATTATTCTTATTTAATTTTTTTTCTCTTATTTTAATTTATTTCTTTCGAAAGTGTACTTTGTATCACATATAATTGCACTGTCTAACTTAGGCCTAGACCTAGGTCTTACTAATAAATACCCTCCCACCGTCCCCCGCTACACAGTATATCAGTAGGCTAGGCAACAGAACGTGATATGCCATCCTTCCCAGGTTTTCATGTAACATTTGCATATTGTTGACTAACCAACTTATGCTTACCGTTCCACCACAAGCCCCCACCCCAGGCTACTTTACAGACGTATGCTAGGCAACAGAACGTGATATTGCACCTTCCTTCCCAGGTGTTTATGTAACATTTGCACATTGTTAAATAACCAGAGGATGCGGAGTCCTCATTTTCACAAAGCATTTTCATCCCCTCTTGCCTCATGAGCACCGTACTTCGAATTAATTGTCTCCATATCTTTGCTAATTAATCACTGTAATTTAGCTTACACTTATGCATGGAGTAACTGGAGCACTTAAAATGTACAATAATCATTTTACTACCCGACAAACCCCGAACTTTATTCATGCATTACATAAATAGTTTCATGTTGCAACATCACTGGCGCATGGTAACAACCAACTGACTGCAGACCATTTCCGGTCACACATTACTCTCCATAACGCAGTCACCCCCTAGTTCCGTCACCTCTGGATGGAGACTTTTCGGTCACATTTTTAGATTGCAAAGGTAAGTCCCAGCTAATGAAGCAATAAACTACTATTTCGAGAACTCTAAACATCAAAAATATAGAGGACGATCACGAACCACACTACCAGTTACTTTATCGAACAACCTGATCACCTTTCACAGACGGTTACCATCTGCACTACCACCCAAGATCAATAATTTAAAAGATGTAGAAACAATACGAAGAATCGCAGAAAGCAGACATGATTGGAGGAAAGTAATCCTAGACAAAAGCAAATTCAGCCGAGGTCATCCTACTATCTGGCGGACCGGCAGTAAAGTAGTAAGTAAGTAAGTAAATTAATTAAAATTGATAAAAAAAAAAACCAAATTGTTAATCACAGGCTTCAGTAATTTGCTTTTCTTTTCTTTTCTTTTTTTTAAGGAAATTTTGTGCTGCTTTTTGTTGTTTGAAGTATTGTAGTTATAAAATCTTATTTCGACGTAATGAATGTTTTAAGGACCACAATTGAAATAAGTTGACCTTTCTGTTTTTATCCTCGGAATTCTATATTATAGAATGAATTTCGAATAAAATTCAATTAAATCCATCATTGAGTGCAGTGCATCCCGTGCATTTCCAAAGCCGGAGCCCACATATCTCAAATTATATATTCTCGAGGAATCCGTTCAAATTTTAAGGTTGTTTTTTTTTCAAATAAATACAGAAACATTTTTGTTGCAGCTTTAAAAATTAAAATCAATAACTCTTTCAAAGCAGCTGTCCCCTCCAAAAAATATTTCGATAAAGATAGTTTACAATATGTTTACAAAAATAATAAAATCAAGGTCTAAGAATGACTGTCAATTCACATATAAAATTTGCTGATCAAGCACATTACATTTCTCCAGATGTTTTTCAATTCAAGAATATGTACTATGAATTGGCATCATAAACTGGGTTATATACACAATCGCTCTTCACCTGCGTGTCCGATTCGTCGTTTGAGTTCACAACAACCGGTTGCTCGGAATTTTTCACCTGAAAAACAAAATAATATAGTCTTGAATCAATCATTTAATAATCTGTGTTTTCTTTTTTAATTCAAAATATAAAATACTAGTATAATGTACTACCAAGTCAATTCAGCTATCGGTAAATTTTATAATCGGGCGATTCTGGTATGGACAACAAGATTCCTGCTCTACAATAGACAAATACAGTAATTATAAATCACCATTTAAAAATTTAATTAAGGTGGTAGATGATAGGGCAAGTAAAATAGCATTATTTAATTTGGATGTAATCAGCCAGTGCCTAAAGATAAATACATGAAATCCCAGAATCTCCAGATGTTTTTTTAATCCAAGAATACTAGGAATCTGCATCTTGAACTTGGTTATGTACACTTACTGCACAATCGCTCTTCACCAGCGTGTCTGCTTGCGATGAGTGGTTTGAATTAACGCCAACCGCTTGCTCTGAAGTTTTCACCTGAAAAACACAATAACAATATCTTAAATTAATTAGTCATTAATATTTATATTTCCTTATTAAAAAAAAAACAAAGAAAAAAAACACGTGTGCAACTGTAGGCTATTTTTTTAAAAAATACAGATGTAAGCCGCTCATGCAACATGCTTTTGGTCGAATTTAGTTTCAGTTTTTTTTTTCCAAAGCTTGTCAGGTGTTTGGTAGTAATATTTTGGCCACTCGATGAGATACTGATTATTGAAAAATGCCATGCTACATGTAAGTTTATTTGGGAATTGGTAATATCACACTATCGACTGATATTTCCTTTGGTGAGCTATATTCTCTGAGGCTTGACCGTGTTTACCGCAGGGACGTATAGAGGGGGAGCCGTGGGAGCCTCGGCATCTCCCCCCACACCTTTTGTACACAGTGTTAAAACGTTAAAGCTTGTTCTTGCTAGCCAATGCAAATTCCTTGTAAACTAAATAAATATGTAAATATGCATCAGCACACATTATACATATAGCCTACTATAATAACACATAGGCCCAAGCGTGATTTTTTTTTTAATCTTAAAAACATAAATCCCAGGAATTGATATAGATTATGTCATGCAATTGGCAAGGTGTTTGGACTCATTGCTGGTACCTCATCAATGCTTTTTTTCATTTATGTCATTGTCAAAAAGGCCCTAGAAAAAAATGTCTTCAGAAAAAATGTGGACCTTTGAAAATTTTTGTTTGGGGTTGGGGGGGTGGTGGTCGTACAACCTTCCCCCCCACCCCCATGCATACACCCATACAGCCCCAACTATGGTTGGGCTGAGGTGGTTGTGAAATCATGGCTTTGTAGTATGTAAAGTACATATTCAAAGACAATGTTTTTTAAGCTTTATTTCCTGTGGTACATTACACATGTTAAGATCACTATGGTTGCCGAAAATCCCTGATAGAGAAAAGATCATGAGAAGTCAAGAAAGATCATGAGAAATTTGTTGGCGATTCATTTGGATTATATATGGTGATGTGATGATGATAAATTTTACTGAAAATGTCATTTTCTGGTTATCTATAAAGGGTCTGAGGTGGGTGTAGACTCACAAAATGTCTCTCCCCACCCCCTCCATCTTTCAAAACAGTTTGCGCCTTTCCTGGGTATGACATTAAACTCCATGAGTCGACACCTGACTCAGAGAATGTCTCCGTGACTGTTGATGAGGCGAGTGTGCATACATTTGTTTTTAGGATGTGATCTGGTTTCACCAGCCCATTTTTCGTGATTATGTCTACTTTGGATAAAGAATGTTTTGAGCAGTGGAAGATTCAAGGCCCACTCGCCCCCTAAATATTTTATGGAAAAAAGGAGAAAAATATAGGCCCCTCTCTTCAAATTTAAGTCCATCTAGAGGTGCCTTAATTATAATTTTCTTGCCTCAGCCCCAGCCATAGTGGGGCTGAGGTGGGTGGTTCCTCAATCTGTAAAAGTCCCTCCCTGGGTCAACTTTTTCGAATTCCTGGATCCACCACTGTGGAGTTATTATATAATTATTGTTAGGCTTACTTTTATTTATGATAGGTTTATTGCAATTTTTACTTTCAGAGCATGCTACTTTCCAGGGGGCTTTGCCCCTGGACCCCCTTTCAAAATCCTGGCTACGTCCCTGGTTTACCGTTTACCCGCAGGTAACAACAGCTTTGTTTCTAAATGTTACTTTAGTAAAATTTCAGTTAAGTAAAACAAAATATTTTATCTATAAAATTGTATATACCGTATACCAGTGAAACTCGCCAGTTAGGATGGACTAGTGTAATATCAGTAAATAATATATGTTATGTAACAAATCTAAAAAAAAATATAGAGACTTGGTTACCTGTGCTTTGCTACTACTTTCCTGTACTTGTTTGGCTAAATGCAGCGCCTTCGAAAGATGTTCATATATCTCATCATCAACTTCATTGTTGCCAGTAACAACAGTAGAATTTACTATTTCTTCTATTTTGTTCACGACAGACAACTCGCGTTTTTTTCGTTGGTATTCATTCTCATTACTTGCAACTTTGAAGAAAAGTGCGTTAATAAGGGATTAATCAACATTCAGTCCCAAGCAATAAGGGGACGTTAGGTAAGCCGGGCACTCACTGCGTCGTACAACGGTCGTAGACCGTCGCACGTCTAGGGCTACGTTCAGACATGGAGATGAGCCAGGCTTCAGTTAAGCCCGGCTCAACGTTAAGCCCGGCTTAACTTTGCCGGGCGTTCAGACTAGCGGTATTAGCAAGGCGAGAATTTGCATAATAATGAAACGTAACCAGGAAACATGTTTTAAAACATTGCTCGCGAAATGTACGCTCGCTCACAGCGTACGTAATTGAATGCTGATTGGTCATTTTGTCACCCGAAGTCAATGCAAGACCCCCTGCAATGATTAAAGCCCGGCTTAGAAAAGTTAAACACGGTGGCGCGCCAGGCCCAGTTACTATAGGAACACAGCCCGGCTTGAGATAAGCCACCTAGTTCAGACTGGCAGGTGGATAAACCCAGTGAGTTGAGCCGGGTTTATCCACCTAGTCTGAACTAGGCCTATATCTAATCCAACTCCGCTCCCTGTGAGCGCTAGACGATCTATTGCGGGCGCGCGTCGTCGCTCTGCATTCTCCATAGAATCGCATCATTCACTGAGAAAATAGACCTACATTGGTGTGTGTGAGGCTTAATGTTTACCACTTACCCATATTCACTGTGGATTTTTCAGTTTGAGATATGTTTTCTGATATAACTTTAGATGCTTTGAGTTGTTTCCGAACTTTCTTCAATGATGCGATGGTATACAAAAACGGATTTATTGCTGAATTAATTGGCAAAATGAAGACTGCCGCCCAAGCGTAAACTTCTGCTGGTATATCAACTCGTCTTGTCAACGACAGTATTCCCATGATTATGATTGGCACCCAGCAAAGAAAATCTGTCGCAACTATAAAAACCATCCGCACAGCTAGAGCAATGTGCTGCTTCTTTACAGAATCCATACTACCTAGGCCTATCTTTTTTAGTTTTGCACTAGATACTTTAATTAAAATGAAAATTCCAGAGTAAGATAAAAAGATTAATAAAAAGCAAAGCATATTGACACCAATGAAAATTGCAGCAGTGTATTCCCATCCTCGTACTCTTTCCGATGTTAATGGTAATGCCAAACAGACACTTGTGACGCCATAGAACTCACTGTTGAAGTAAGACGATGGCAGCGCTGGGATGATGCTCAAGATCAACGTTATTGTCCAGCTAGCTGTCACCACACATTTCACTGTTTTTGGGGTAAGATGACATCTGTGAAATGGAAATGCTATGTTCAAAAATCGGTCACAACTAATCGCAGTAAGAGTGAATACAGATGTTTCGCTTGACAGAAAAGCTAGAATTCCTGCGAAGTTACAAATAAAACTTCCTTTCCAATATCTATCATGTATAACGTAATCATCACGATAATACACATCAGCACTTGCAATGATCACCATATATACACCCATGAGAGCATCTGCTACTGCAAGATTCGTTATCAAAAGAGACTGTATGTATGAAGGACTTTTCACTGCAGGCCGGTTTCTTGCCCGCCATACGATCACGAACATGTTTCCAAGAAGTGCACTCAACCCGAAAAACCATAAAAAGACTCGTAAGACCTTTTTCTTCATCAGATTTGCACAAGACGAGAAGACGTCAGCGTCTGGTATACAATCGACATCTTTTTTCTCATTTAGTAAACAGCAAAATGCATAGTCATCTGAGATTCTGAAACATTAAATATGGTGCATGTAAATGAATTTAATATTTTTGCTTTGTTCCATCGATTTGTATTTTTCTTCGAGCTGCAGTGAATCATCCAGGGAACTATTATTTAGGCCATTAAAGTGCCGGAGAATGGAGCAGTGGCACTAATAATAATAATAGATGGATTTATATAGTGCAAATAAACAAGGTCTCTATGCGCACATGGTTCTATCTGATGTGTTCTTTTTGCCTCCTGATTTGTCTTCATTTGTCAGTTTCAGGTTATTATTTTTCAAGATTTTTGTTATTTCAAGAAATTGTTTTAATGTGCTAGAGACTGTTTCTGTAATATGTTCTATACAAGTCCATAGCCATTACATTACAATTATTTAATTTGAAATTTTAATAATGATAGTGGTCCAGCACACATAATAGTATGTCATCCTTATAAGATACAGAAATATAACGACATACTTATGTTAAATGTTGTAGTATGTTACGTGTCTATTTTACATGATTCATGAAAGTATACTTACAATTTTTTAACAGATGCCAGATCCTTAAATACGGTTTTATCGAACTCATCAATATTATTTCCCGATATATCTCTGTAAGCAAATTTATATGTAATACAAATAACACAACATACTGTTTAATGTATATTTTGTATTATAACTAGGCCTAACTATATTTATTCAATATTAATACTATGTTATCATATACGTTATTGTTATCATTAATAATTGTACAAACAGCTGGTATAATTTATTCTTAAAAGAAAAATTCAAAAGTGTTATTTCAGTCGGACATATTACAAAGTGTTTCTGCCTGCTCGAATTCTATTTACATCTAATCATCACTAAAATGCTACATGAACAATAGGCGTTATACCAGGCAAAATATCCATTGCCTTAATTTGTACTCACAAATATTCCAGGTTTGATAATCCTGCAAATGTTTTCAAGTCTATTGATTTCAGCCCGTTACCACGTATATCACTAAAATATTAAAGCAGTAAAGTACTCATAGTACAACATAAACTTGTGTCATTTAGCTCAATACAATTGTAAATTTATATTTGAATATTAACATACAAATTGAACTTGTTGTTTATACATACTGTAGACACATTCAGCTTCCTCATAACGTTCAAAAGCTGTAACTTTGTATGCCTCTCCGGAGCTTTTGAATTAAAAGACACTGATCCTCACTTTAAAATATTTTTACAAATTAGGTATACAGTACCGGTATTCTTCGTTTCCTGGACACTTTGAACTTTCGTCATCAGAAAAATGGTTGCTTTCTGTTCATTGGACACAAGTATTTGTACTCGCTGCACACTCGCTTGTTAAACACTCATCCTTACATGTCAACAATGGCCTTCGTTTCCTTTCCTTACCGAGATTACTGAAATCTCATATTTTGCACAAATAATACGAAAAGTGACATTCCCAGTCATCTTCGTTTCCTTTCCTTACCGAGATTACTGAAATCTCATATTTTGCACAAATAACAGTGACATTCCCAGTCATCTCTTATTCAAAGCAGGACTACAATATTTATGTATTTATTTTAGTTCTTTATTTGTTATATTATTGTAGACTGAGTAAAGAATGTTTATTTACTTACAGGTATTTTAGATTGTGTAAATCTTTAAAGATGTCACCACTTAATGACGTTATCATGTTGTTTTGGATGCAACTAATAAAAACATATCAATGATGAAGCGTAAACATTATAAATATAAAATATAACAAATTATAAATTTACAATTAATATCAATATCCTTCATTTATCAATGTACAATAAAAAGAAACTTTGTTGTCTCTGTGTAAAGCAATACACCTATAAGGGAAGTAGCATTTTATTTGTGCCTTGCTGAACCTCTTTGGGTCGTCTTAGATGCTGCTTGACTTATCTTGAAATGAGTTAGAAGGATAACAAACAACCGCAACAACCCAACGTGCTGTCTTCAGACGTCTACCTAGGTAGATTTTGTCGACTGAACACGGGTTAGTACCGATAATGCGAAATAGTTTAAATATTACAGAATTAACCACATTCTTTAAAATGTTTACGTCCACAAGCAACTTACAGTGTCCTTAGGTGCACCAGCTGTTGAAAGTCTGTGTTTTTTACTGCCCTGATACTGTTTCCAGAGATATCCCTACAAAAAAAACACGTAACAATGAAAACTTTAGAAAACAAGAATGAACTTTCACTGATTCCATTGTAGTCATACTTACAAGATTGCCAGGAACCTGAAAATTCTCAGATTGACAAAAAGTAGTTTATCCACCGAATCGACGGGATTTGAAGAAACTCCGCTCATGTTTCTAAGAAAGTAAATAAACCAAAGTGTTTGAAATAGTATGTGATTTGTATTAACACTGTATGTACTTTTTGGTTGCTGTGCATCAAACCAGTATACTCCTTTATTTTATTAATAATTTCTCATTCAAATTTTTATCCATTCTTCATATGGTCTTAGTAAAATTTAAGGTAGAATACATTTTGACTTACAAGTATCGTATATCTCTTGGTACAAGAGCACCTTTATTGTCCTTCCACTCAGCACCAGAACAGTTAAAAGAAAGACCATTGCAGGTACATCCATCTGGACACACTACATCTAAATAATCAGTTGTTGAAACACGTTGTTGAAATATCCTTTTATTGGGATTCAGGCAAATAATGCTATCAGTCCCAATTGATTTAGGATTGCTATAATGTGTTAACACAGGTTAGAAAAATATGATATGTTGTGTTTATATGTAAATTTAAAAAAAGATACAAATTGTAATTCTACCACCCCTAATAGAGTATTTAGGTACTAGATTTTCTGAACACATGCCCATGGCCTATGTATATTTTCATAAGTGTTGAAAAAAATTGAGGTAGTTGGATATGGCACTAGCTTTGTAGTTATTAGTAATTGTTAATACATTCCGAATTGTCAGGATTTCCAAAATATTTTAAGTTAGAACTTCATTTGATGCTGTAAATCAAGTCATGCATGAACTGTTTTCTAAATGGATATAACACAATATATATAATTAAATTACTAAACTTACTGCAGAAAAGTTCATCATCACCACGGACACAGTCTTTGATATTGTTACAGACACGATCTTGAGAAATACAATTTGTTGCATCTTGGCATTTGAAATATCCAGGACACTTATAATCATCTATGAAATATGATATTACGTTTAACACCAGATAAAATAATATTTTGTAGATGATTTTAGAAAATATGTGGATGTACATTTATTTAAAACTCCAGTCCACTGTGAAGAACAGGCTTGGAGTTTAAGCAGCAAGACCATGATTTAGAGGGCAAAGCTGCTATCATAAAATAACCATGGTAAACAAAAATGCCATGAAGATTCAAAAGGTAGGAGTCCTTAAATCATTATCATTTTTTACATCATTTTGTTTTTTCTTCTGGTGGACCGAACTCTTAGGACTCCGCAAATGTAGGAGTATAACAGGAGTCAAATATATATAATTTGCCCATTAGCAAAGATTCTAGAAATACAAGATAGAACACTCGCATAGCAAAAATTAGGCGGAAATTGGTCCAGATTTACGCGGCGCCCTTCTATTTTTATAATGCAAGTTTTTTATACTTGGTCCAGACGTATAGGGGGCCCTTCTGTTGCTAGATATATTCCAGACGCACACGGCCGGCGCCCTTCTTTTTCCACTAATGGAGGAAAACTTTATCACTAATCAGAGTCCGGTTATACAATTCTGCGCTTTTGTGTCATTTTATTGTTTTAATTTATTTATGCCTACTTGTTTGTATATTATTATTATGGATAATGGCAACAATTTCAAACTCCGCATAAGGAGGTTATATATTCACATTTATGTAACAGTGGCAGAAGTAATTTAGATCCAGCCGTACGCGGCGCCCCATTGTTTGTATCCCCCATCATGCATTTTGGTGGAACAGTTTTTTTTTTCTGTGGAGAACTCTATTTTGTGTTTCTAGTAACTTTGACATTAATATATGGGTGTGATATGACATCATCATTTCATTTACTGTATTTTGTCTCAGTAAAATCCATAGAAACAACAACCGGTTACAATACAACATAAAAAAGCATAAAATATCAGAAACAGGCCGGATTCCTAAAAGTAAACCAATCACTATCAAGTAGGTATCCTATTGTGTGATATTCCGATTAAAGCAATAAATCCCTAGTTTATACAGGTAGTACCTTCCAAACACGTGGAAACATACTTAACACAGAATATTTTAGAGAATTTGTTCGAGCATATGGGTTTACAGATTTAAGATGATTACCGTGTCTAGACTCTAGTATTTATAGTTGTAATTAAAAATATCCAAATCATAAGAGCCATGAAGACATTTGGCAATAAAAGAAATGGTAAGGAGCTGAAAACGTTTTTCAATTGAAATTAACAGATAATACCAAGACGTTGTGCATGTAAGTTTCCTCCCATATTCTGGAACCAGGCTCGAGTTCTGCGTTTCTCCTGCTCTAAAGAGTTTAGATGTCCCGTCTGATGCAGCAGGGATCGCATATTCTATAATTGGGCGAACTATTGCACAAAATAATTTTAGAACTACCCCAGCAATTTCTATCTCGTCTGCTATATATGCAGCCCCCAGTCCAATCTTGAAGTAAAAGTTACTCCTACTGTATGTATTTATAATAGCTAACCTGAGTCAGAACGTTTAAACCAATATTATATAATTGCGAATTGTTTTTTAGACTTGATGAACTAATTATGCACATCGACTTAATCTTTGATGAGTTAAGGAGCATCTTGTTATGTAAGCTCCAATTGAGAATAATATTCAGGTCATTTCGGATTGCTGGTCTATAGGAGACCTAGTGGCTCTATATAAAATTGTATCGTCCGTATATTGCAGAACGTAAGAGATTTGCCCACACATGTCGTTGTCACAGTCACATTAAACTAGATAATTTGGAAAAAGCTAATATCAATCATATTATTACCACAATATTGTTCATCCTCTCCGTTATCACAATCATTTTTACCATCACATCGGCTCTTAAGTGGGATGCAGAATGAGCTGGGACACTTGTAAGTGTGAGCGGGACACTGGAACACAGCTGAATTTAACAAACAATTATTATTATTATTATTCTATTATTTCTTTATAAATATCAACATACATTCATAACAGTGGCGTAGCGTAGGTGGTATAAAAGTAATTGTCTAATACCTTCAAAATTAAAAAAATATATGTTTTTATGTTTTTTAGTCTACTAGTACTAAGTTTATGGGGCGTCAATAGTGTCCAAATACTCAATGTCATACGTATATACTTACCAACATAAATGCATACAAACATACATACATGCATGCATGCATATATAATTGAAGTTACAACGTTTAAAAGTTTGATAAAAAGTATTTTACTAATCAAAGAACACATAATAAAAATAAAATAACACTGTAAACGACTTTGAATTTAAACGAGTACTTTAACACCTTAAACTGGAAACATGACAACGACCAAATCGAGATAAAAATTCAAGGAAAAGATAGAAAAGTTTGTCATTGCTCACATAAACTGTTAAAAAAACTGCGAATCAAGTGTTCAAAATAGACCTTCAATTTTAATAAAATCTCTGCTTTAATGAATATAGAATACCTACCACAATTGTGTAAATGACTACGATCTCGACAGCCAAGAAGCTTCTCATACTCATCATAGTCACGTATGCATAGGTACCGCTGATCCGCACAAACACCATTTTCACACCTAATTTTCCATTTTTCACATGTATCTGTTAAAAATAAATGACACCTTACAATACATTATTTAAGTACTGTAGCATAAAAACTATATCTCATATTAGTTAAAATGTTAAAGTTAGAACCTTATAAGAAAGTGTCAGAACTCATTTAATACAGTAGGTAGGAGATTTATAAATTATGACTTTTATTGTGAAAGAATAGAATCAGTTGGGCCTACTGATCTAATTGGAAATAAGACTACCAAAGAGAAAGGTAACGAGTAAAATAATTAATGTGAAATAGCCATGCGAGCTAGATTGTAAACTTACCCATATGACAACTCATAGGTTCGTCTATTCCGTTTGGACAGTCTTTAAATCCGTCACATACATATTTTGAATGTAAACATGTTCCATCACTGCATCGCATGAAACCTTCACTGCATTCAGCTATAGAAAAACAATATTGCAGAGGTGTATTACACATTGTAACACCCAGCCTACAATATTACGTTATAAGAACGTCATAATAACGTTACAGTTTAGTGATAAAAACGTTATTTTGTAGAACCATATTACGTACTTATAACCTAATTTGTGTGAACATTATTTTGTGACGTTTTGTGTTTGCTGAGTATGTTCTTTCTGGCCGGTATATATCATAAACGTAGGTGTTTTTGTATCGGAGTATGTATTTAGCAGTATCGCCGAGGATGGGGAACAGTCGAGACAAGCATCAGCAATTTGGCCTACATCGGTATGCTCAATGCCTCCTATAGGGCAATTAATTTCAATTTAAATAATTTGTATAAATTCATTTATAATACTTGCCCTGTTTTATGAGGGTGCTAGATATACATTTAGGGGTGGTAGTTAGAATATATTGACGGGGTCAAGACAACGATTGAGACAGGCAATCGCATTTTCGCTCAGGAAGCAATGCCATGATACATCGCTTCATCCTTTTGGCTCGGTCCTACAGTCGAGGCAGCAACTTACTAGAAGGTATTCTTTACTAATTCTTAAAATATCACCTCCATCAACTGTTACCAAATTGGGCTCAAATTTTCGTTGAGTATTATTTTCATTCGACTGGTTCGTAAAACAGACTTCGTTGACATTGAAAATTAACGTAACCAAAATGCGTTAATCAGCATTAAGTTATCCACATGACCCAAAAAAAAAAATATGGCCGATTGGTCAGTAGAGAAACAACGTTTGCGTTAATATATAATTTAGATTAAATTTCAGAAAAATTTTTCTGCAATAACAAATACTAACCTTATCTTCATTCATTTTTACTTTTTACTACAGTAATGAAATCGGCAATTATACTAGGATATAGCTTTGTTTCAGGCTTGGCAGATAAGCAGTGTTTTCATATAAATCAGTAAAGGGCACTATCTATGCCCTTTTATAAGGTTCAGAGAAATCAGGTGTTTTTATTAAAATAATACCCAAAGTTAAGATTAGTCTGCCTTTCATTTATGTATCATTGCGTATGCAAGCAAAAAGGAGCGTTCACGTCGCGGTCCTGTTCCTACCAATCCTTTCACAACTACACACGAACATCTTATTTGTTGAGTTTTTAGAACGAAATCGACATGGCTCTACTACACAGAGTATAGTGCGCCTTGAGCACTACTGCAGTGGATTTGTGCGCTTTATAAACCTTATTATTATTATTATTTTATTATTATGATCTCATGAATATACTCGATAGGAAGAAGAATACGGGGTGGACCCAGGAATTGTAGTTAGGGAGTGAAGTACCAAAAACTTCAGATGGTTTAAATTAATACCACCACGGCTGCATGTTCCCCTCATGCAACGGGTGCTGTTGATTAATACGTACCACATTTCAATTCATCCGTTTCGTCTATACATTCCGCAATCCCATTGCATCTCAGTGAAGATTCCAAACAACGACCACCGTCACACGCAAACTCAGCATCGCTGCAGTTAACGAACACTACAAAATACAAAATATATATTTCGATCAAGCTTTTTTAAAAATTTTATTTTACTTTATTATTATTTGACCCGTATCTAATAAGGGTGAACCATCCAGCAACTGATAATTATTTAGGACCCCTTTTAATTAATACATTGAATCTTCACGTCTTGTCATTGATTGACTTTCAATAATCATGAGTAGCGGCCAAATGTAACAATTTACCGCCCAGAGGCGTGTACATATCTTATTTATTAGAATAATTTTCAAGCTGATCTAATATTTTTTTGAACTTTTAACATAAGTCTCCCAAAAGATGGGAGGGTTGCAGAGATGGTTCCTTACTCATTTGCGGAGATCATAGGGGAGGGGAAAACGTCCAGCCACATATTTTTAATGTGGGGAGAGCGGTTGTTCCCCTTACTCTTCAACCGCAATGTGATTTCATAAGTGAAAAAGGTGGCCGCTGAGAATTGTTGAAATGAACTACATACAGCAGAGTACTGTACAGCTGAGTACTGTACAGCTAGAGTACATCTTATCTTATAGCAAGATACCGTCTGTGCCCCAAATATCTGAATTACCTAATACACGACTCGATGAGTGCGCGTGCCTTTATTATACAGTAATTTGAGAAGTCTTCTGCCTTCGGCGTCTTTTCGTAAGTCTGAAATGAAGCTTAGGCCTATACATTATAAAACATTTTTTCATTGGAATGCCGGTTTGCGTCTCTTGGTTTTAAACATTTTTTGTGTTCATGCGGTAAAAACGTTCCCAAGAAATGATGAAAGAAATTATTTGACGATAATGGGCACACAAAACTGGCCGGAGGGGCAGTGCTACTATAAAATGTAACACCGCGAATAATACTGTAACACCAAAAATCGGAACAAGGGTTGGCGACCAAAAAAACCGCCTGACACATAACTAACTATGAGAAGGGTGAGTGGGTGAGCTTTGATTCATTTTTTTTAAAAGAAGATTACGACCTTAAACAACGATTGTGGAAGAATGCGATGCGTTCAACTAAAATCAAACCCGCTAACTACCAATTCGAACAAAAGAATGCACGCCCGCATCATAAAAGCGCACCATACAGTCATTAGGTTTTGATAGATAATCCACGTTGACAGAATTCGAAATTTATATTTTCAGCAGGCATCACAGATCACAGTAGTCAGAACTTCTGTTTATAAACAGAGGTTGAAAGCGATAT
>NW_022748145.1:0-543 GCF_011630105.1 Anneissia japonica | reverse complement strand
CGAATTCCTGGATCTGCCACTGTTAATTTATTATATAATTATTTTTGCGCTTATTTATAATGCGTATATTGCAATTTTCACTTTATCCTCTCAAACAGTCCTAAGAACGTTCCGAATGCGCTACTTCACAGGGGGATTCATCCCCTTGACCCCGCCGGGGTCCTACGTAATTCGCATAACGGCTCCCCCCACCCCCTTTCAAAACCCCGGCTACGTCCCTGTCGTCGGGCAATGAATTCCAGAGTCTAACAAAACGGGTCGATAATGAAAATTTTGACACGTCATTCTTAGCAATTAAATGTTTAAAAGTAAGAGATTCATGAAGAAATAAAAAAATACTGCACCCTGTTTATTCATAACAATGTTTAGTTTAACTAAGCCTTCATCATTATTATGTGTATTTCAAAAAATCCGTCAACTCGTAAAAATATAAGAGGCTTATAGTTATTGTTATCCATATTGCATTATATGGCCTAACATGTCCGTGTTTGTTTCTTGTACTTATCTATTGATGGAGGAATACAATACTGTACCCTGTGTATT
>NW_022748144.1:0-1547 GCF_011630105.1 Anneissia japonica | reverse complement strand
TCTACTTTGTGCATTCGTACTCATTTTATATAATCAAGACATACGTGGAACCTACAAACATTATAAATATATCTATATAATTGCAAGATTGTTTTGATACCGTATATTGTATGTCACAAGCAATTCAGTATTGCTACTGCTATTTGCGTAATGAGTAAATAGAAATTGAAACTGTAAATTATTTAAGGATTTTAAGTTTAAAATATAAAGTTCTTCCCACTGAAGTTTATGTTAATAGTATAGTTCAGTTGAAATATATTTTTGTCAAAAGTATTGTTCTTTCCTATATTATAGGGATCACTCGACATGTTGGGCAACAGACACTACCAGGTATTCTTAAGAGTTTAAAATGTATTTTCTGATTAATAGAAAAATGTATATATTCATTTACATTGATTTTGATTGAAACTCTAAATGTGATAAACCTGGAACTCAAACCCGGCACCAGTAGCTTAAAAACGCTAAGGTACTGGGAGAACTTTCCTAATATATTGAGTCCACAATGTTTGGTGGTTATAAGTAAAGTTTCCAGTGATTTCTCTTATCCTTTCAATTTTCACTTTTTTCAATCATTTAGAAATGATTATAAAAATTTGACCCTATAAACAAAGAACTGAACCAATAGAGTGGATTCCTCTCACACTATTAAACAAATTATTCCTTTAATATCTTTATCACTGACTATTTAACATTACTATTGATGCTATCTTATTTTATAACTTTTTCTATTATATTTAATTTTATTATAATTATGCCTTTAATATATCGTTTTCTGTTGATTTTTTATGCTAATTTATCGGTGTATATTATCATCCTCAATTTTTCCATTGACTGTTTTTATATTTTTTTTACTACTTTATAAGACCTTTCATCCATGGCGTTTTGTTTATCCCTGAACTCTTCCAGCCAGACATTCCGTTTATAGTTTGTTTATATTGCTCATTTTCATAATTTGAGTGTTTTCACTTCATTCACATGTTGAAGCTAGCTCAAGCTAGCGAAAGCTTGTGTCTCAATAAATTTTGTTAGTCTAAAGAAGGTGCTAGGCCCTGCTGTACTCATTTCATTTGTATTCTAAATTAAAATGTTTGCCTACTTGTTGATTAAGCTAAGATGTAATAATAGCTACGTTTGTGGCTCATTCTCGTACGAAGAGTGTTTTTTGTTTTGTTTTGTTTTGTTTCTATGACATATTGTTTACTACAAATATTACAATATATGCGATAAATAACATTTTTAGTGAGGCAATCAATTAATTGCCTCATCCAGAATATGTGGTTTATTTGGTTACTCTTGAGTGTATAGAATCAAGCAAGGGGCATTTTTCCATGATAAACCATAAAGATTACTGTCAAATTATGATTCACAAGAGTTAATTTTTCTCTTACACTTGGATTTAGATCTTACTAATATAGTAATTTCAGGTGGTCTGCAATAGGCTATGAACGGTGTATCCGGAAGAAAAGACCTGAGACGTTGTGGTCTATTAATAAACTATGTTTGATACACTTTTATAAAATCATGTTTATATATATATATAAGCAATG
>NW_022748143.1:0-600 GCF_011630105.1 Anneissia japonica | reverse complement strand
CTGGCCCCCGACTAAGTTTGCGGCGGCTCTAGATTGGGCAGCTCAGGCTGCCACTCGATCTCAGGATTCGCTGCCGGCTGCGTCGGGGGTTGTTGCTGCGCCGGATGACTCGCCTCCACCGCTGGAGGTTTCGTCGGCTTCGCATTCGGCGGGTCCTTCCCCTCCGCTGGATCCGGCGTTGGTTTAGTTGATTTCGGAGCAGGTGGGCCGGGTGGCTCGGGAGGTTTTCGCCGGAATGCGGGCCGCTTCGGCGGTCCCGGATCCTCCGGTTTCTGCCCCTCCTGTCCCTGGGGATGGGTTCCGGGTGGCCGGCGAGTCGCCTATGGACGACTCGTCCGAGCATCTTGAATTGGAATCTGAGGACATTGTCCTCGGTTCCGATCTCTCTCAGCTCGTGGCCCGGGCGATGCCGCCCATTCTTGATCATTTGGGGGTCTCTTATGAGACTCCGTGCCGGGGTGGTTTGGGGGCGGGTCTGTGGGGGCCGCCGGCTCCTGCGCGTCCCGCCCATCCTGTCCCGGTTGTGGGACTCCACCCACCCGGACCTCATCCTTCGCCTGAATTCCCAAGCGAAATCCAAGCCGGTTGCCGCGCCGCGGC
>NW_022748142.1:0-967 GCF_011630105.1 Anneissia japonica | reverse complement strand
AAAAGTAGTTTGATCAGCATCACTCGTTACTTCAGCGGTTGTGATAGCAATGGATGTTATCTCCTGTAATGTTGTCAAATCATTTACCGTTTTCGACGGTATGGTTGTTGCATCAACAAATATAGTTCGCTCAGATTCACTTGTTACTTCATCAGCTGTGATATCTATTGACGTTAGCTCCTCTGCTGTTGTCAAATCACCAACTGTTGTCGAGGGTATTGTTGTTATATCAATTAATGTTGTTAGCTCAACTTCACTCGTTAAATCATTAGTTGTGATATCTATTGATGTTAACTCATCTACCGTTGTCAAATCATCTACTTTCGTCGATGGTATTGTTGATGCATCAAGAAAGGTAGTTTGATAAGCATCACTCGTTACTTCAACTGTTGTGATAGCAATGGATGTTATCTCCTCTAATGTTGTCAAATCATCTAATGTTGTCGACGGTATGGTTGTTGCATCAACAAATGTAGTTCGCTCAGATTCACTTGTTACTTCATCAGTTGTGATATCTCTTGTGGTTACCTCCTCTGCTGTTGTTAAATCACCAACTCTTGTAGATGGTATTGTTGTTATATCAATTAGTGTTGTAAGCTCAACTTCTCTCGTTAAATCATTAGTTGTGATATCTATTGATGTTAGCTCATCTACCGTTGTCATATCATCTACGGTTGTCGACTGTATCGTTGATGCATCAAGCAAGGTAGTTTGATCAGCATCACTCGTTACTTCAACGGTTGTGATAGCAATGGATGTTACCTCCTCTAATGTTGTCAAATCAGCTACTATTGTCGACGGTATGGTTGTTGCATCAAAAAATATAGTTCGCTCAACATCGCTTGTCACTTCATCAGCTGTGATATCTATTGAGGTTACCTCCTCTACTGTTGTCAACTCATCAACCGCTGTCGATGGTATTGTTGTTATATCAATTAGTGTAGTTAACTCAACTTCACTCGTTAAC
>NW_022748141.1:569-1065 GCF_011630105.1 Anneissia japonica | reverse complement strand
GACCCATCGAAAATGCTGTAAAAAAAGCAAAGGACATACCTCGTGCTCAAACACTGACGTACAAATTACGTCAGCGATCGACCAGAGTGCCACTGGTCACTACCTATCACCCTAGGTTACCACCACTAAGGGCTATAATTCAGAAACATATGCCCATTCTACAGACCACAGAACGTCTTAGGTCTGTTTTTCCGGATACCAGGTTCATAGCCTATCGCAGACCACCTAACCTTCGTGATATATTAGTACGATCTAAATTCAAGAGGCAAATTAACTCTTGCGACAGCCATAATTTGGGTAGTCATCTTTGTGGTTCATCATGCAAAACATGCTCCTTGCTTGGTTCTACACAATCATTCAAGAGCAACCAAACAAACCACATAATTCGGATAAGGCAATCAATTAATTGCCTCACCAAAAATGTCATTTATCTCATATATTGTAATATTTGTGGTAAACAATATGTCGGAGAAACAAAAAACACTCTCCGTATGAG
>NW_022748141.1:0-537 GCF_011630105.1 Anneissia japonica | reverse complement strand
AATGACACAACACAGATCAGCTATCAGAACATCTAAGCTTGATCAACCAGTAGCCGAACATTTCAATTTAGCTGGTCATTCAATTTCAAATTTCAGAGTGATTGCAATTAACAATAATGCCAATTGGAGCGACAAAAATCGCAAAAATTAAGAGAATCACTGGGAACTTTTATTTAAACCACCACACCATTTGGACTCAATATTAGGAACGTTCTCCCAGTACACTAAATTAAACCTATGGCATTCCAAATTATTCTGGATAAATCATTTGGCTTATTCATTGAGGCATGCCTCTAAAGTTTATTTTTGGCCTTCCTGTTTACTTGTTTAGGCTGTTTATTCTAATCCCACAAGCCTATTGTTTCTAATCATGCTTGCATGAAATTCTCAGTTTATACTATCTGGCTTTTTCAATCCTCCTTCACTCGCCACTGAGGAAGGACTAGTGTTGTCCGAAAGCTCTGGTTCTATTTCTGGCTGTTTACTTACGTTTATTTTTAGCTGTTGCTTATCATTTTGTATCTCTACCGAGATCCA
>NW_022748140.1:0-709 GCF_011630105.1 Anneissia japonica | reverse complement strand
GCAACGGGGTAATGTTGGCGTACGCGATGAAGCGATTCACCGCCGACGCCGACGACGACGACGACGACCACCACGATAACGAGAAGACGAACAAGAAGGAGGAGGAGAGGAAGATCTCCATTATTGTATAAGACCCGATGACGTACGTCATCGAACGTATAAGCATGGATGTAAATGAAAATATCACTTATTTTAATGAGATAGAAATAAAAAAACGTGTTGAATTCCGTGTCCTGTTGAATAACCAAAACACATCGTACGTTTCAATTAGCAGTTTGGATGAACTGACGAAAAACGTCGGCATTCTTTCGCAGCAAGAAAATCTAGGCCTGCACCGAGAACACGTAAACGAACTGAATCTGGACGCCGTTCTTCCGATCCTCGCAAGAAAGGCAGCAGAAGTTGCTTTGAAATTGGTCGACAATCGCACAATCGACTTGGAGTTTCCCGATTTGAACACATACGTGTACGTAGCTTCCGTACTTTCGTTTCTTTTGGCCGACGACCTCGTAACGAACAAATTGGAATCCGCCACTTGGGCTGCATTAAAAGAACGATTGGAATGCTTCGACGTGAAGAAAATCAACGAGTTTGCAGAATTACTTGTACATTCCTACGAATCTTTAAGAATATCCGGCGACCCATGGTTGAGGTTTCTAGCCATATGCGAACCGTTTCTTTTTGGAAACTTCGCCGCTCCCGTCCTCGA
>NW_022748139.1:0-842 GCF_011630105.1 Anneissia japonica | reverse complement strand
ATTAAATTGTCATTTTTCGAGGGCTTCGCCCCTGGACCAATTTAGGCGGCGCCCGACCACGCCCACTTTGCTCTCGTCGGAGACATTGGCCCCTCTGTCGGGGACGTTGGACCCCTCGTTGGGCATATCCTGGCGCCACCCCTGTAAACGAGTCAAAACATTCTCGGAGAGTAACGTCAAGAAACATCTACGGAAGCTAAGAAAGACCTGCCGAAGAACTCCACCAGAAGTCGGTTAATGGTAGAGAAATGGGGTATACACCTGCCCATCCCCACTACCAGAAGAAATGCTGTTACATGCAGACATGGGAGAGTGAGAGAGTGGCAGATCCTGCAATTCAAAGTACAGTAGAGAGGAAGGCCATGGAGGGACATTTGAAAGATGACCAGTCTTCAGTACCTCTGCCCAACCATCACTGGGAATGACTAACTTTCATGGCCACCGTCAGATTAAATGTACTGTAATTTACTTTTTCCCATTTTATATCGTTAGGCGTCCGCAGCCCGGCGTTCTTCTTTCAACGCATCTGGATTGACTTGAATTTTGTTGCATCTTCATGCATATGTGTTTCCAATCATAAAGAAAACATACTTAACATATTAAGCATATTAAGCTCAGTTTTAAAGCCAGAGTCCGGTGGGAAAAAAGTTTTTGATAATTTGTACAACTGATTTTTCTAAGACAAAACGGTGCTCACCGAAAAATTCGGGGACGGTGATGAGATACTTTGAATATTATGAAAACTGGGAGAAAGGGGCGTAACTACACCTTTTTTTTTCACTTTCCCAGTTTTTAATTTTACATTTACCGTTTACGAGTTTTTTTTTTTTTTTTTTTTTTTT